>NW_019524930.1:189982-194661 GCF_002814215.2 Seriola lalandi dorsalis
CCCCACCCCCATCATCCA
Source organism: Seriola lalandi dorsalis (assembly GCF_002814215.2). Lineage (NCBI taxonomy): Eukaryota > Metazoa > Chordata > Actinopteri > Carangiformes > Carangidae > Seriola > Seriola lalandi. The sequence goes on from NW_019524930.1 coordinate 190,001, forward strand.
GCAGTCATTTCAGTTTAAACAGCCTGCTTTTTCTCCTATCTTTTCCCTTCCTTTCTTTTCCCCTGCACTCTCTTGTCTCTTAAACTAATTCCCTCTCCTTTTAGATAGTAGTACCACTCCTTGGTACGCATAATTCTATTTATATCTTATTGTATGATATTGTTCAAGGGAAAGATGCTTGACAACATTTTTCCAGCTTCCATTCATGCCAGTAAAGCTCCTTTTGATTTGATTTGAGAGTGACAGGAGGAGAAGGCGATGCTGAAAGAGGAGAGAGATGTTCACTAGTCAGTTCTGACAAGGATCTGTAGACTCACTGGTCCATGTCGGGCTGAGGTGTCAACTCCACTCGTACGTCCAAGCATATCATTAAGAAGACGTCTTTTTGTTGGAGTCAGTCACCGTTGTCTTTTGAAAAGTGGATGTGTACGGCCGGGCGTTAGACACTTGCACACTGTGGCCTCATTTCTATTCTGACTGCTACTACTACGAGGGTTACAGGAGGGTTTGTGTTATGAATCTGTTTTAATGCCTGAGGTTGCATCACACACTGAACTGAAGTGCGGCAGCAGCAGTTCCATTTGTTATTGTCTGACACACTGTGTGAATTATTTTCCCCATCTTTAATACTAAAATCTTAGCAGATTCTGATGTAACTGCTGAAGCACAGCCAGTTGGGAAGGATACTCCAGCATAATTCAAACAAATCAAGGAGGATATGATGGATAATACCATTCACTGAGTCACAGTACAATGCCATAGCACCACCTGTTGGTCAAGATCAGCATTGTAAAGGAAAATCGATACATAGTACACTTCATTTTGAACAATCCAGCAGAGCGGTTTCTCTTTACATCCTGTTGGTTGAATGTGGATTTTAATGTTAGCATCCGTGCTCTAAATGGATGTTTGATGGTTGCATCTACAGCACTTCTATTTACAATATTTTGACTTCCTGATTGCTTTCTGTATTGATTTATTCTCAGGTTTTGCGATGTGTTTTTTGTTTTGTTTTGTTTCCCATAAAAGTCTCTTATGGAGTTGGACCTTGGGAACTATGATTAGGAACTCCATTTCCCATGTGTATCTGCAAGACAAAGCAAGTGTGCTCTGTTTTAGTGTTTCCCAACCTTAGGACCCCCAGAAAGGGCCACTAATAAATTAGATTCAAGAAACTTTATTTGTTCCACAAATAATTCACCTACACACATGAACACAATTCAAAAATACAAACATTAGAAAAAGTTGAAATACACGAGGATCTGCAGTAGGGCCCAGGTGATGGCTGAGGTTTAAAATTACAGTACTACTATTACTGTACTATACACGAGGCAAAGTGACCAGTTGTTGTGCTATAGCTGTTTGCAAGTGTAATGGCTTCTGGAATAAAACCAAACTTCCTTTTATTTGTTTTACTTGCAGGCAATTTAAAATGCTTCCCTGATGCCATTAGCTCAAAGTAATCATAGAGGATATTTGTGGGGTTGTTGATGACCTAATATTCCTTTTTGAGGACTTGTACAGTGTTAAGCTCTGGAAGGGATCTGTGTTGTGCCAATATAAATATTATATATAGTGTGGTTATCTTCTCTAGAGTAACAAAAGAACAATAGAGAACATTTTGATGATCTTTTTGTTTCCAGAAGTGTAATATGCACACACAACAACCCAAACCACGTTCAAGCAATCAGACACAATTTTATGGAAATATGTTGAAATTATACCTTGAAGTTCCGGCACCATTGTTTCTTTTCATTTGAACTGAATTGAATCTAATTTTCTTCCTTGTCTCCCCTTTTCCCTCTCTCTCGCTCTCTCTCTCTGTCTTTCATTCACTAGATTCAATAAAATACAGAACACAAAGAACACGATGAAGAAGGATGGCATCAGCTTTCTGACCTACAGACTGGTTCAGGTCAAGAAGCACCCGCTGTACACAAATATCTCTGTGGAGATCGGCAAGCCACCGCCTCGGCCTGTTAAGGGTTAGAGAGAGACAGGGAGGAAGATTAGAGGGGTGATGCACATTGACTTGAGGGAAAGGATGGAAAGAGGAGAATTTAAATCAAGGACATGATGAAAAAACATATCCAGAGGAATTGGATGGGTGAAGGGTGAAGTAGCCACAAGCACGTGGCAGTTTCTTTCTCTCTCTTTTCCCCCCCCTCTCTTTTTTATTTTGAGATTTCAGCTTGCCATTTCTGTATCGAGGACTCAGGCTCTTTCCAACTTTTTTTCAAGCAGCCAGTGGCTTCACACCTCCTACCTTTACCAATCAGTGACTTCAGAATTAGAGTGTGGACCAAAGCTTGTGTATCGGTGGCTGAGCGAAGGTTGGCGTCAAACTTGGAACTGAAGTTCTTGAGTCTTTTAATTAACAATCCTTTGTAAACTGCGCATCCAATGGCATATCATATCACTGACAGGAAGTATTATTGAGTGCTTAAAAGATTAGACAATAATGTCCTGTCGCACTTTGGAACGTTTTCACGGTATATTCTGGGAATGATGGACAGCGTCCAGAGGGGTGTCGGGGTGATATAAACCAATGACTGTTTACACGGATACTAAGACAGTGTGATTGAGACAAGATGCGGTACCTGGTGGTTGGGAAATTAAGTATCAGGAAAATAACAAACCCGGTGGAGGGCAGGCCTTACAAAGGCCATCAAAGAATTCACTTCCTAAGCATTTATGATGATCGTCACCAGAGCGAGGATTGCCACTGGAGGCAAGCTGTTACGTTAAGATAACATAATGACATGCAGTGTTGATCCATGGGACTGTATCAGATGGTTTGCATATCAGAGATATCAGCCGACGCTTATCTTGACATATGACGCTAATAGACGATTTAATATTGACTTTTTTCGTCAGGGAGTGACCTGTTTGGATCTAATTACTCAATCGAATCCTCCACTATCAATTAATGAATGTGTATTGTGCCTGCATCTACAGCAGAAGACTCAAAACAGTGCTGGGACACGCTGATAACACATGTTCGTCAGCAGCAACACCTGAGAACTCTCTTTTTTGTTCTCTTTTTTGATATATAAAGTCAAACTTTGGAAACAGACAGTGACTTATTGGAAGTTTTGCAGCAAAGGTGAACACATTGATGATATGGAGCGTTTTCTCTTTTGCATAATGCAAGGTGATGGAACTACTTTGGGAATACATTTTGAAATCAATTCTGGGAACTGTAGAAAACAGGGCAGATATAATACAGTATATACACTGACAGCTCAGTTATGATTTTAACTCCTTGAGGAACATATTGGAGATTAGGTTTCCAGAAACTTTGTTTTTTTCACTCAACTTGAAGAAAGATGGAGGTTTATTGTGGTAATCTTCACTTGAAAGGCACATTTTTGTCTCTACGAGAAGCCATTGGTTTTGAGGTACATGAATATTCCTTAAAGTACGGATTTAACTCAGTAGAAATATGCAATTCTTTTACCATATTTTCTGAACATGTATGGAGTGGAAACATCATAAATGAGCTGTCAGGATAGAGTTTTATGTTTTCATGTTTTACAGGAGAAAAGCATTGGGGATACAAAAGCTGACTCCTGTAACTTTTACACCGGCTCCACAGATGAGACTAGCTGCAATGTAATCAATTTTCAGCGTCTCTTTTTTTTCTTTTTTTCAGTCTACAATGTTTTTTTGTTGTTTTTTTTTTTAAAGACTTCTTTTTCTTTTAATCTTCAAGAAAAAGAGCATCATATCTGGAAAGAGGAAATTATATGGTGATAGTTTTGTACTGGTGGGAATTGTGAATTTTAAAGCAGTAATGAGAAGTTATGGTTTGAGCAGTTTGACTGACATCTCTCAGATTTTATCATCATCAGCTGTCAGTTCTGTATTGTAACCTATTTTATCACATTTTCAGTTGTCACAAGTGATGGGCTAAACGAATCAAACTTTTAGGGTTACATTTTTTCTGTTGAAATAATTGTTTTAATAACAATTGTCTTATTGATTTATAGGAGTTTCATATCTTTCCCTGTGTGACAGATGAACAAACAAAGTATAGTTTCATGATTTCGTCCATCAACGTATCGAAGCCTTTGACATTTTTATGCTTTGATACATTGCTTTTATCCCCTTGTTTTATTCGTCCTCCCCTCTACTGTTGATGCTGTTACTGTTGACGCCTAAACACCAAACTGATGCCTTCAGAAGTTACGTAAAGGGGCAGGGAAGATAATTTTTTAGGTCAAAGGTCATTCTTTTTGGGGTATTCACTTATAGGAAAACCTTTGCTGTGTTTTAAGATTGATAACAATGAAATGAATATATATTTGTTTGGGTTTAAAAAATGGGGGAAAAAAAAAATTTATATAGAAGATAGGATTGAATCTCTCTTCAGCACATACATGCATTCACACTGTCTTCCCTCTTTTCTTTGCATTATCTCCTCTTTCATTGCCTTTTCATTCTTCATCTGCCAGTGCAGGCTGTTTGTGTCAAGGCACACTGTTGTGCTTTGCGGTGGGCCCACTCCAGGCACAGCTGTGTCTCACAAGAGTGCTTCTTCTTTCAATAGATATCGATGGGGCCTCTCTGTGTGTGTCCCTGAATCTGTGCCACTTACTGTATCTTTATTTTTCTGTGTATTCTCTCCTTCTCAGTACTTATCCCCCAAACCCCCAACC
>NW_019524930.1:194681-274625 GCF_002814215.2 Seriola lalandi dorsalis
ACACCCACCACCCCACCCCACCCCCATTCTGTATTTCGATCTATTTTCTTTTACTTTTTTCTTTGTCAGAGTGCAGTACTCTCCTGGTGAGTTTCAGTGTCCTTGGTAGTCAAGACTACACATGGAGAGGTCAATACGATCCCTTCTCTACACTGTTTACAGCTCACCTTGTGCAATATTACACATTCAGTCACCTCTGCCCCATATCCTGCTTTAAAGTCATTGTTTTTCAGTGGGATAAGAGATGAGATTTTTTCATGGGTTTGGTATCAATTTGGCTTGTAATCCAGTCATAATTTTTCATCTTTATGTCCAAACAGATTTCTCATCTTTTGCCTCTAATTCACCTGTTGATTTTAAATCCTCATAATCTGTACACAACAGATAGAGTCACAGCTGTTGCTTTGATATTCCCATCACAGGGTTAAAGGGGCACTCCAGCAATGTTTTACTTCCATAAAGCCTGGTGATGTTTGAGAGACAGATCTTTAAAAACGATGGTCTAAATTCGAGCAGCAGAGGAGCTACTCTGGGCATCCCTGGTTCCATTCATTCATTTTTCCCATACACAATGTTACATGAGTCACACTTGGAGAGTTTCTTAAGTTTACAATGTTAAACTGTCAGTACAAATGATTAACAACTGTGTTAGAAAATATCTGGTTCTTTGATAAAATTTTGAAACTACCAGTCTGTGGGTGGAGAAGAAACATCCATTCACCTGTCCTAAAATTTTGTTACGCGCACTGCTAATATTGGAAACTGCAAATTACACTGTTAAGAAGGCTGATTGTACCATCAACAGTTTAAATGAATTCACAGTCAGTCAGTCACAATCAGTTGTAGGTGAATTTGCCAACAATGGCGCCACGTTCTGTTACCAACAAATCATTTTAAATTCGTTACTGCTCAGATTTTGCAGATCTGACTGGCCATAACGTAAAGCTATATGATTGTGGTCTTATCCAGGAGCGTCCTGTGTTTCCATGTTACCTAACATTTAGGATATCATTAGAAGAAATAACTTCCCACGTCACAACTCCTAAATACCCACTTCTTTCAATCCCCACACCTCCACTTTGTAACAGAGGCTTTTTGTCTCAAGGGTCTCAAGCCCAAGCTGAGATAACCCTTTTGGCATCATCATGGTTATTTTTTCAGACTTTGGAAAGCTCCTCCAGACCAGGACATTATACAGCTGTTTTCACATGCGAAGTAGTGACAAATTAACTGAACTTCATGTGCAAAATCGGTGGAGTGTCCCTCGCTTTATTAAGGCTACTCTGATAAATTACTGGAAACCCTTTATGAGGTCAGTTACATGAAGAAAGTATAAGCTGAGCAGTGACATTTAATGGAAGAAAATGACGGATGTAGCAAGAGAGACGTGGCCCAGTGTGTATAAACAGTAACATGGGTTTCGGATCAGCAACAGAAACTAAAGCAAAAATAGTATTTGAAATGTTTCCTGTACTTGAGAATAACAACAACCATGAGGAGTGCTTGATGTTTCTTAATGGACTTTTGACTTTTGAAGCTGTTCCAGTTGTCAAGCATACCTCAGGTGTTTCAGTATTCGAGAGGCTTTTTCAAATACATTTTTTTGCTCGCCTGCTGCAGTCAGGACTTTCAGGCCTGGGGGCATTTTTAAAAATTTACTGTATCTCTAGCTATGGGTCTTTTTGTACATTGAATGTTGAAAATGTTATATCTTATATAGAATGCATTATGTCATATCAAACCTACTTTTTCTATACAATCAATAAATCTGATGTTAAAGATTGTCTGTTGGTGTTGTCAGTTTCTTTTTAATGTGTGTGTGCGTGTGCGTGTGTGTGTGTGTCTTTTACTGTGCTTGTTCCTTTTTTCCTCAGGTTACTGGAGAATACAGTCAAACTCAGACTGGTGGCATGAATAGCAACGTCATAAAAAATTAGATTCCACCAGAAGACTAACGTAATCCCAGAGCTGTAAAATTGGCAGTTTTTGGCAACCCAGTCTCCTGTTGCCATGACAACCTCCATGAACCTGTTACTGTTGTTTGTGTGTGCTAAAATGCTGTACCACATAGCGGATTACATATGTCTTGACTTCTGTAGTCTTTTATTTTCTCTTTTCTCTTCCAGCCAATATTATAAATGCATCTTTAAAGCTACACAGTAAAGCTATCTGCCTGCCTCTCTTTTACTTTTTACTTCTTTTCATATTCTTTTATTGTTTACAAGGAGCTCTAGTCCTAAACTGTCAGCACTGACAAGCTCTGCAGGGAAATCAGCATCGTATCCTCTCGAACAGAAGCCAAACTGTTCACAGAACAGCTGATTGTTCTTGTAAAGTAGAAATAACCAACTAAAAAGAAAACACAAAGCGAGAGATAATTAATGGGCATGAAAAGGTATTTTAATTTGGAATATTTTACAAAGATGTTTTTGAGAGCCAGTATATTACCAGCACGACACATTACATAATGTGGGCGTGCGGTTCATATCAGTTCCCTTTGGTTTCAGACAGTAAATTGAAACTGCACTCACAGGAAAAGTTCAACATCATGGGAAATATACGTGTTCACTTTCTTACCAGCAGTTAGATGAGAGTTAGTTAGCTCACCCTCAGCATGAAAGCAGATAAGCGTATTTTCCAAGAAGTCAGACTATTCCTGTAACTGTGGTTCTCTCTGATAATTCATGAATTAACATGATAGCTGTGGAAGAGCAGCTCTCAAATCTGACTCAGTCTCATTTTTACACAGTTTGGACTTCATGATGTCGTCTGACAAAATGATTTAAAGTGTTTATAACCCTGAAAGTTTACACTTAATCCGAAACCTTGCATAAAAAAATGCTTTCAGGGAGATTTAAGGCCGTGAAACTTGTCAGTTATAACAGTACTTCATGCGGAAACAGCTCGGATGTTTTAAATGTTTTTTAAAAAAGCCATAATACGCTTCAACACTGCATATAAACATATAACAAGATTATTTTTGGTTTTCATTCAAAGGTCCCTCATGATTAACGTGATACATGATAACAGATTCTTGTAGACAGATCTGCTGCACATGAGCCTATATAAAATGACAGTATACTTCATGCAACATTTCATCATACACTTTGATTCTGAGCACAGTAAATGATCATTTTATGCTTTGACAGTGGGAATAACAGGGAAGGCTGTCTCTGTGAAAAGCTACACATATTTTCTAGTGAAAAAATGAATAAAGCAGTAAATTACATATCGTTTTTCTTGCACTACAGTTTAAATGTACAAATAACAGTCCATTAAATGAAACCCTGTGTTCCAATATTGCCCGTGTCTACAACTACTGTACAGTCATATGTTAGGCCATAGTCTCATTCATTATATTTCAATTAGCATGGAAATTGAACTTTAAAGTTTATAGAACACTTACAAACTGTTAATTGCTTTGCTAAGCCGTTTCCTAGTCTAAATTGCATCACAGCTGTGCATTCATTTTGGTACTGCATCAACCCGTGACAGGTCAGTTACAACTCCTTATCATCCAGTAATCACACTGGCTTTATTGTAAGCTGTTTCTCAAAGCAGGTGTCTGGAAATTTAAAAAAAAAATCATATCATCTGGGTTTTTAAGGTGTATAAAAAGCCCACTACTCTCTAAGATCGAAAATGATCTACTGTAGTCAGCCTTCTTGAAGTAACTGTCTACAGGCAGATAAAATATACAAACACAAATACCTGGTGCTGGGTCGATTTGCTTAATTATGGATTAGGGATTTTTCTGTGGAAATATAGATGTTAGGCACAATGGGAGTTGGAAAACATCTTATTTTTACAACACTGCACCGTGGTGTTAAATGAAGATAGCTTTGGTCCTGTTTTCCTGTGCCTAACGTCACTGTTTACATTGGTTTTCAAGAGCTACTATTCATCTTCTCAGCCAGTAAGATGAAGTCTTATCTGCTCGTCTTTACATAAATTTGTCATGGCCAGATGAACCTGTTGTCGGGGGGGGGCGGGGGGGTCATGGGTTGAAACAGTTTGGTGTTGGGCGCCTCCACCAGCCGCCCTCTGTGCATGCACCAACCAGTAAGTCTACGCTGGGCCTGAGGCGCCTGCGTGTGAGTTAGTTTGTGGTAATTAAATGAACTACTTAAACGCATTCTTATTTAGGAATATGCACCACCTGAGCACAAAATGAAGTAAACTAATAACAACACTGGCAGGACCACAGCTTTAGATAATAACACTGGACCTGCTTTTGTTGATACTGTAGTTTAGTTTTGCAAGTCTGCAGTGAATCGAATTGCCAAAAACCCACTGACATGTGACAGTGAACCCGGAGCATTGACCTCCAGCCTTGAATTTCGCCCTTGTTTGTGATTTGCAGAACAGATGAGGAAAGGTGATGGCCCATCATTGTCCAACAAAGTGACAAACTCAGTGGGTCTCCTCAGTGTCATGAAAATATAGGATGGATTATCCTTGTGGAATGGCAGCTGAGCTTAAAGTCTTTGGTTGCTGTTCCCAATCATTTCTGTGGTTGCAGATGATCCGTTACGTGTGGCATTTAAGATGACATTTTCAGCCACAGAGTAGGGTTCAGCACGGTCTTAGACATAGAAGGTGTACAGCTGATCATCCTTTAAGAAATATGTGTTTTGGGAAGACAGCTGGTTCTCTGCTGACGGAGTGAATCAGTTTTGCTGGGTGGACCGTTGTTCAGGTGTACAATTTTTGAGGCGGGAACAAGTGGCAAGGCGGTTTCCCTCCCAGTAGCCGGCGTCCTGGCCATCGTGACAGCGACACTTGGTGCAGGAGTCGACCCAGACGGGCTCTCCTGCAGGAATCACCTGACTGCGTGAGGCGTCAGCGTAGCAGTTGGGTCCTGGAGGGGGAAACGAGCAACAGAGGTAAATGCAATTGCATCTGAATAGATAAGAAAAACAAGCACTGTGCATATGCCCTCACCCCTGTGTGCAAAGGATAAAACGTGCTATAATCCAGACATTATCAACAAAGCAAGATCACAGGGTGGTGTCTAAATTATTACATGTTATTATATATATGTTCCATATTTGAGAAGCCTTCAGTGTTTTACAACTTACTATTACTTTCTATTCTCAATCACTACTTTTTCAACTTACCCTCCTTGCATTCAGGGCAGCATTTTCCCGGCTCGTAGACAGGGTTGACACATGGTGGAGGGGCACAATCTGCAACCAGACAGCGGGCAATACCATCACTGTCACAAGTGCACTGCTCACATTCTGATGGCTGGGAAAAGACAAACACAGTGGTACTCAGCACGGATCAGTTTATAATCTCTTCATAAATTACTATTGCTGATAGTAAGATGAACAAATAGTATATCACATTATCATATTCCTAAACAGAACCATTCAACAAGCCTTCCTCATTTAATCTCAAAAGGGGGCGCCATTTACCTCCAATCCCCTGCTCTATTCTCAAGTTACACACCAACATACCATCAAGTGGTTCAGAGTTTTAGAAGGAAACACACCTAAGATTATTTATGCAACCATGTCCTCATTTATTTATAACACACGTTCAGGAGAATAAGTTTAATTGTAAAAATATACTCGTACATAGTTACATATTTCTATGACAGGGAACAGAGGTTGCAGAACAGAGTGGAACCTGCATGAAACAGATCAACAAGGTTTGAGCTGGTGGTCACCTTTGTTTTTGTGATATCTGTGTGATAGATACATTGTTTATTAACAGCTGGTTGCTAATGCAGAGTATCTGATGCTCTGCTTTCTGCAAAAAAAAAAATATATATATATATAATATTGATTCCTCTGAGGGATATTCAATGTAGGTTATAATGGCCATGTTGTCCATAGTTATTTGTGGTATTCCTTTGACATAACTGTTGGGCATTAATCCTATACTGCACATATAGTCTGTATACATACAGTTTATGGCTTTGCAGTGACATGCTGCAGGTTTTTATTTTGAGGTGGTGCAGATGAGCAGTTTTGGGCTTAGTGGCAATATAGTCCTCTGTTCTGCCTACAGCCTACTTTTGCATTTATGCTCTTGACCCTCAAAAAGGCAGAATACCTAGGACAAAAACGCCCTTCCCCCAAATCACAGGTTCTTTACTTTAGATTTCAGTTTGACCAAATAATTTAAGCATTTTAGATACCTAATGAGGTTAAAATATTACATAAAGAATACATTTAAGAAGAATAAGAGAAAGAGAGAAGTAGGTCAAATCTCAGCACATTTCATGACCCCTTTGTCACATTAATGGAGTATCTTTGGGGGCATGCAGCCCCCCACCCCACACACACACACACACACACACACACACACACACACACACACACAAACCCTCCCCTCCTCCATTACTAGACATACCCATAGCTTATTTTGAGTTGTTATCACTTTCATTCTTACCTGGAAATTCTGCCCCAGCTCGTATACCACGCCTCGGTACTCACAGCCGATCTTCTCGCACCTAGGGCAGCAGTCGGTGGGGTAGTGGCTGACATGGATGCATGCAGCAGGGAGGGAGGTGCACTCAGTACGGGCACATGCGGAGCCCTCGGCAGTGCACTCACACTGGGTACAGTGATCAGAGTCCAGAAAATACCATTCCCCGACGTAGTATAAGCTGCCGTTGGCCTCGCAGGTGCTTTCCTGCTGTCCGGCGATTGAGAAGCCAAACCCGGCCTGTGCGCAAAGCAGGAGCGCCCAAACAGCCGTGCGTAAACTGCGCTCCAAGGAGAGGCGCTCACTGAAAACCTTTGCCATGATTTATCTTATTCACCTTGTCCAAAACAAAAAAGTTAACAATGAAGCGAAGTGGAGCATCCACTGTAGTCCAGCTGGGATTTGTTTTCAAAACTGTTTAGTTTCTTACATTGTTACCAAGTACAAAATCCTTGACTTTACCTCTGTACTCCTTCCACAGGGGTCTGCTGGGGTATGCGCCGGGCTGCGCACACTTCTGCAAAAAGCCCGGAAGGGGGTGGAGGTTGGAGTAATAAAGAGGGAAAGTTATAGTTACTGCCTCTGAGAGTTCACACACCAGTCTCAGCTGAAGTCTGTCCCTCCCCGAATTTAACATCTGTAAGAATATTAGACTTTTACAAGAGCACAGGTGTGTTGGTCTTTCATTCAGAAGTGGACTGAATGAAAAAAAAAAAAACGGTCGTCGAATATGTGTTTAGCTTTTTTTTTTTTTTAGATTCATTTAAATAAAACACACAAATAATTTCGATAATCAATAAAATATAAATACAGTATTTTGGATTTATAGAGAAACCTATCTCGCGATATCTCCCCTTAGCAACTGGAATGTTTACCTGGGATACCACAGCTTTGCTTGATTCAAGACACCGGTTAAGGTGAGTTGTTGTTCCCCTGTGGGAACAAGTAGACACATTTTATAAACTTATGGGTGCCTTAGACAAGCAGTTTTATCGTTTAATCGTTAAAGTGTTGAAAATACGATCTGTGAACATGTCGATTAAATTGCTTGCAAGCTTCCCCGGGAAGACGCTGTAGCTTATCTATCTATTAGCTAACGTTAGCTACTAGCAGTAGTAGTTATTGTGGACAAAGTTGTTTAAGTTAGACAGAAAAACACTGATAATATTTGAGGTTTTATTCCAACAAGTACATCCATGCAGTAAATTGCAGCATACTGTATTAATGTCAACAAGAGCTGGGGCAAGTATCCAGGTCATTTAGGTCATTTAGAAGAAGTAGCAATGCTAATCCATAGAAATACTCCATTACATGTAAAATCCTGTATTCCAAAATAGTAAAATAAACAAGTAAAATCTTAATACACTGGCACCTATTGCTGTCAGTTAAATGTAGTGAGGGGAAAAGGCACAATATTTGCCTCTAGAGAAAGTCCTGTATTTCAATAGATGCACCATATTTTATCACTTTTTTTTAACGTATGTTACTTTCCATTCCTTCATACTTAGATTGCCACTCATATGCAGTCTCCCAATGAAAGCCAGCTCTGGTGCCTTGGCCCATCCCTGTGGAGCCTGATTACTGAACATGTTCCTGGTCCAGAGCTGCCAAAGATCCGTACAGCACTGGGCCACTCCCTGGTTGGCATGTACACAGAGGTGCACTCTGAGGTGAGCAGCTTTTTATGACTGCAGTATTTCTGATATCTTCTGCCAGAATGTAGCTACATACAGCACTTGGCTTTTGAGCTGGAACATTTCTCTGCAGCTATTTCATCATTCATGTTTTTTCGCACTTACTGTTTTATTCTTTCAAAGAATCCGGACATGGTCGGTATGTAGGATTCCACAAGAATACTTTCACATTTATAAGAATTTCCTTTTGAGCAGGGTGAATCAAAAAATGCTCAACTAAGCATTCCTGCCCAAACAATTTTTTACAGGCTTTGTAAGTAGGGTTAGTTTGGCTGCATACGCTCATTAATTACAATTCCTAGACTCACTAATAAAAGTGAAATGTGGGTTAACAGACATCAGTATTTATTCAAGACCAGCTAAACTTTCGGCCCCAAAGCCCTTGTACGCAGCTCTGGCAAAGCAACCTCACTCGTGCACAGTCAATTAGAAAAAATACCCAGTACAGCTCACTAAATAGGCCAAGTCAAGGCCAAGATTAAGGTGTTAAATTTAATTTGAAGAGACAAGCATTTTTTGAGATAGCTTAGGGATTTAAAAAAAAAAATGAATGAAGACTGAATCGAAGAAAAAACTATTACCTATCATGACTGTGTTAAATACAACTGATGCTGCAACTAATGTTTATTTTCCTTGTAATTTAATTTGAGGTTATTCTTCTCCATTAATCATTTCATCTATAAAATGTCAGAAAGTAGTAAAAAATACCCATCACAAGTTCCAAAAGTCCAGTCATCAAAAGTCTTGTTTTTCTAGAAGTCAAGACATGAGGTGTATGCAACACCTCATGTCTTGACTTCTAACATCAGTTTCTTTTTTTGCCTGTGCCACCTTCTCTCTTTTCTCCTGCTGTGTTTGTTCGTTATTTAAATCTCTCCATCTGTAGATGTTATCAGCTCTCTCACTGCAGTGCACCAACAGGCCAGGAAAACATAGTATACAGTTATCAAGCCATGTGACATATACACTGACCACATATTTTTGTGATAATTAATGTGAAAACCACATGTGACAACTACAAAACATGTTAAAGCTACTTTTCACACCGAAACATGCAAGATTCCCTCTCTTTCACAGAAACACACATACACACACACACATATCCTCTTGGACTCAGACATATTCAACTGACAATTGACTGATCAACTTAAATGTCTAAATGTCTGAAAAACTGAGTTTAAAGCACAAAGAAGTAGTAATGCGAAAAACAAACCAGAATTACACAGAATAATTCAACTCACATACAGACACACTCCCCTATGCACATACATATACACATACAATCACACACACACACACACACACACACACACAGAAAGAGGCCCGGTAAGCTTAGTGAGTCAGGGGGTCGGTATAACAGGGTTAAAGAGGCTAACCCTCAACTGTTGATAAGACCATTAGCAACACACATTCTCTGACTCAATTTTGTGTGTGCATGTGTGTATCAGTTCGAGGGAGGGAAAATGTGTGCATATGCGTATTGCATATCTGTGTATGTGTGTGTGTTTGAGTATTGCTCTGATATTTCTTCACCTACAGTTGAGTGTATGCAGTGGCTGAGTGTAAAGCCCCCAGACGGAAAGAAAGACTTAGGCTGAGAGCTTTGAGAAATTTCCAGGGAAAAAAACAAAGCACAGAGCACCTTATTCAACTCTCAGTCTAGTTCATGCAGGTTTCCTTTAGTTTATACACTCTCAGAGCACTTTATTAAGAACACCATACTAATACTGCATAGGGCCTACCCTTGCTCAGTTCTTCATGGCGTGGATTGCACAAGATGTTGGAAACATTCCTTTGAGATTCTGCTCCAAGTTTAGATGATTACATCACATTATTTCTGCTGATTTGTCAGCTTCTCATTCATGCCGCAAATCACTCATTCTAACGCATCCCAAAGGTGTTCTGCCGGATTCAGATCTGGTGACTGTGGACATCATTGAAGTCCACTGAACTCACTGTCATGTTCATGAAACCAGTTTGACTTTTGCTCTGCGACATGGTGCATTAACATACTGAAAGCAGCCATTAGATGTGTAAATTGTGGCCATAAAGGGATGCACATGGACATTTCCAACCTCAGACCTGCCACTCACTGGATGGGTTTCATTTCTTGCAACATTCTGAGTAAAACTCTCAAGATTGTTGTGTGTGAAAATCCCAGGAGATCAGCAGTTTTAGAAATACTCAAACCAGTCCTCCTGGCACCAACAATCATTCCACTGTAAAAGTGTCCCCCCCCATTCTGGTGTTTGAATGTCAATATTAACTGATGCTCGTGACCTTCATCTGCATGATTTAATGCCCTGTGCTGCTGCCACATGATTTGCAGAGCGTATACCTGCATGAATAGGCAGGTGTACAAATGTTTTTCATACAGTGGTCGATGAGTGTACATTTACCGTGGGGCGGAACACTTCCTGCCCTTTTTTTTCTCTTTCCATGTCTGCCTATCTCCATGTCTATCTTGTTCTTTTTTCTCTCCGCTGTCCCATGTAATGAATTCCATCCCTCAATAAGCCATTGTGAAAAGTAATAGTAGGCCACCCCTCCATTCCTCAATACCGCCATTTCTCCCTCCATCAAGGTCACCATTGTCTACGGCGGTTAGATCAGAGGGAATATTAGCCTCTCTTTATAAGTCTCCCTACAAGGCCAATCTCTCTGTACCTCTGTCTAAACTCTCACTCTTTCTCTATATGCTGAATAAAAATGAACTGTTTAAGTTAAATGTATTCTAAAACCCAATTTAAATAATTCAACGTAATAGCTCCTAGTAGGTTTTTTAACTGACAGGTTTCAGCAGCGCGCCCTTAAAATAGCTCCTGGATGAGATCAACAGTCTCAGAGCAGAGGGAGGGGATAAAAAATCCAGGAACAACTCCTTAGTCAGTGGGCCTTGAATCCTGTAACATAAACACCTCAGCACCCAAATACAGACAGGAAGCCAGTGTGAGTGAAAAGGGCTGTGCGTGTGTAACAATCATATTCAGTGTAAATGCTGGTATGTCAGTGGACGCGCACACACATTGAGAAACATGCAAAGACCAGAAGCGGTGTGTCCAGTGTCCTCCAGTGTGTTCCTTTGAAGTGAAGTTTTTGACTTGAATGATTGGCAGGCAACAGGTGTGGGGATGTTAATGGCATTCAGACCTGTATATGTCCACAGGGACTCTCCCACAGATTTTTCACACTTTCTCTTTTTTTTTTTTTTTTTTTAACACATGAATAATTTTCCTTTGGCTGTTATTTATATTATGGATAAATAATGGTGTGTATTCAGATGCAGGAGACAAACTGCAGAGTATGGTCCTGGGCGCTCACGCATAAAGTCAGATTTTTTTTTTTTTCAGTTCCTTTATCTGCAATAATCCTTGCAAAATTACAAAGACCGAAAAGCTGCCTGGTCCTGCAGGACACAGGGCTGTTTTTCTTTTGACTGCTCAGTCTCTTCCACATATAGTTTGTGTTCCTCTGTTGTGTGTGAAAGCATAAAAACATGGTATGGCATTGTTTTACAGAAATCCAAGATTGAATTGAGGGAAACTGGACTTGGTTGTAGATACCTGAAGACATTTCACCTCTCATCCAAGAGACTTCCTCAGTTGTGACTGACTGGTCAGTCACAACTGAGGAAGTCAGTGAGGAAGTCTCAATGTGTGTGTCTCCTGCATCTGAATACACACCATTATTTATGACCAGTCAGTCACAACTTGAACTTGAGTTCCACTTATGTTGCACACACAGTGACTTGAGACTTGACTTGACACTTGTCCTGAAAAGACTTGTCTCGAACTTGAGATTTGGGGCTCGTGAACAATCTTTAATTTATTACCTCCACCAAGGTTAAGTGTTTACCCATGTTTTTTTGTCAGCAGGAATATGCAAAAAGCACTGAATTGATCTGCACTGAACTTGGTGGAGGGATGGGGCATGGGCCACAGAAGAACCCATTCAATTTTGGGGCAGATCCAGATAATTTACCATGACTTTGAATTTCTTTCTTCAAAGTCTGGTGTATGTCAGGCACATAGTGGCTAATCAGGAGGCATGAAGATTGCTGGTGAGCCGTACAGCTTCTTGAGCCATGGGAGCGAGAGAGAGCAGGAGGGGGAGAGATCAATAGTGCTGTGTTGGTGTGATCAATCGAGTGGAGCAGACTGTGTGGCACACTGTGTGGCCGTCATTTCTCCTATGTCTGCCTCCCCAGCAAATTACGCTCGGTTCGGTCCTACATGGCAACAGACAGGAGCAGAGCACCAGACTTTGTTCTTGACCGCAGCTGGCAGTAAGTCCATTTGAACAGAATAAGCCGTAGGCAGAATACAACAAGAACCTGGTCTGAGTTTATTTAGCAGGAAAATGTTGTATAGCTTTGTTTTCTGCTCCTGTTTGATCAGATATTCTAATTAAAGTATTAAAAGTCTGTGTGAGGGGAGTAAAAGTACCATCCGTACCGTCTACTGTCCAGTCTGAATTCTAAGCTCACACTCTCTATAGCTATTAACTTATACGGTGGAAAGTGATACAAGAACAACAGTTTAATGCGCTGGTTGTACAAAATTAATTTATCCTCTGCTTACCACATGATTCTTTTAAAGTGTGACACACACTGTAGTCTATGTGATGGTGTCTCCAGATGGTTTTTGGTCGGCCAATCCAAGTCAAAAGTCCCAGGCCAATTTTTATTCCCACTCCATTCCTGGCATGTGTTCTTTGACACTGGCCTTGGCGGAGCTCTACACTCTACTGAGCACATTTTTTAGTTTTTGGCACATTATCATTAAGGAAATGTCTGACAAGCTCTTTGTCATTCCTTCCCTTATTATCATGTGTAGATAAAGGAGTGATGATAATGCAGTACATGCCTCAAGTTCCTTTGATATGGTAATGAAGTGTTCTAAGCAGACCGGATGGCTTGCAGGAGGTGATAAAATGCTCATAACAAACATTAGAGACTTAGGACTTGACTTGAACTTTAGCTCACAAACTTGAGAATTGACTTGGACTAAAAAATGATTTGTGAGCACCTCTGGTCGAGACTCATGTATTTAACCTCTGTGGGGTCATCTTCAGTATCTTCAACCAAGTCCAGTTGCACTCAATTCAACCTTTCTTGGATAACCTATAGGTCTGGTTGACTGAGAAACTTCACAGACATCCTGCTTTCAGACCCAGATTTTATATCCCTGTGCATCTTAAAGTGGCTTCCTGTTCCAAGAAGACAAGGTTCATAGCAGTTTATTGTACACAATGTCTTCTTGAGACAAGGACAGTCCTGGAAACGTTTTCACTCATAGAAAGTGAAGAGACAAATGGAGACATATGCAGCATAGTCTCTTAAGTAACTGAAAAGCAAAAAAGTAAAACTACTATGGGTGGTATTATTAACATTTTTATTCAGATTTTTTATTGATACAGCTGTCTCATTGTTTTACATTTTTAATTTATGTTAATTTAGATACATTTTCAGAGTTGTTTTTATAAAAATATATACCCTCTATACCTCACATTTTGAGTTGCATTAATTAATTAATATCACATGAGAGGGAGTGATGTACTGAATATCATGCGGCCGAGTACCGAAGACAATGCTTTTATACAAAAGTTCTACGGGCGCCATATTAGTTAAATAAGCAACAACATATTATGATTTGTTTGTTTATTTCATCATCATTTGGCAACGCCAACACATATAGTTCCACAACTGGACCTTATACTGGACTGTTGCTAAGCAACACATAAACCTTTTCCTGACCTGCACAGTGCACACTAGCTTGCTCCTTGCTGTCTACACGTTACCTCAGGTACGTGCTGAAGTATCCAGGCTTCTTCCCTTCATCCTCTTCTGACGACCATATGTAATTTAATTCAAATGTTATTTCGGGAATATATTCATCTTTGTTACGATCTAAAATAGATTATGGCCGTTAATGTCATGCTGATTAACGATTAATAGAACACCTGTAAAGCGGGGTGATACATGTAGTTAAAAGTCCCAGTGTTATTATACTTTATTTCAGCACTCACGGAATCTCTCTCATCCAATCAAATTACTTGGTTGGAACTAACTGTTGTATAAGTAATTATATTATGCTTTAACTAATTAGCCTAGAATACAGGTCATTTGGTTACAACTCCGCTTGAAAATGCCTCACACTTCTCTAAGTACAGTGTAGTGTTGCTCTAATTTGAATCAACTCAGGTTCCACATGAAGAGGAGATCCTGCAGCTACATTACCTGCACTACTGAGTATGCATTGTTACATTCCCAGTATAATTGCTTTTTCACAGATCGTAGTCATATTTTGGATTCACTGAGACTAGAAGAAATAATATAATCCTCCCCTGGCTTCCCTGAGACATGAAAAGTCCTGATATCATCCTCAGTCAGGGGGGCTGTCAGCAGAGTCACAGGATAACGGATGTCTGGATCACAGCTTGCAACGTACTGCCAGAGGACTGTCCACTCTGCTTAAAACTAGTAGTACACTAAATCATTTTTGGCTTTGAAAATGTTTTAATTTATCGATTAAAAGATATAGTGCAACATCTTGAGCTGATCGCTGTGAATTTATCACCTGTACATTTTCTTACACTATTCCTTCATTCATTCATTCATTCATTAATCATACCCCTTGTCCTTTTAGGGTTGTGGGGTGCTGGAGCCAATCCCAGCTGTGCCACCGCATTTTTCTTACTATTGCCAGAAAGAAATCCTCTGTAAAACACAGACAAAAGTGTTTGTGTATAACCTCTGGTTGTCTCCACTACCTGTGGTAACTTTTGCAGGCGGAGATGTGGCACAAGATGTGGCAGGAAAGCCAGCGAGGAGGAAACCATGGCAGCAGTGCAATGACCTCACTCCCACGTCAACAGGCCACCCCTCTGGCTGACCCCCCTGCAGTCAAAGAGCTGCTGAGAGCTGAGGTCAAGATGTTACTACAGACTCTTAGAGAGAGAGCCAGCAGGGGGGGAAGGTAGGTGTAAGATCTCCCACACTTAAATCCACTCTACTGTACATTTATAGTGAACTACTGAAAGGTTATGTTTTTATTTTTATCTTTGAACGGATTGGCCATATAGATTTGAAGAAACACAACACAATTTATAGAATTGTGCAGACATTCCAAACTGACGACTAATGACTGGAAACATTGTTTTGATAAAGTTAGCCATCTTAGAAGTACACCAAGAAACTTAACAATATTGCATCTACACCTTGTTTTACCCCACGGCATATTACATTCTCAAAAACTTTACATGTCCGTCGTGTCTCAGCCATTAGTTGAACTTTATGACGGCCGACAAGTTAGCAGAAATTGGATTTTTCAACCAAGGGAGATTTACGCATATTAACTTTTTCAACACTCTGTTTGAATTAAAAGTCAGACTAAATGTTTGACAGCTACAGTCTTGATGAGGCGGTTTACTTCCAGATGTATACACAGCCATTAGAGTCAACATTTTCATGATTTATTTCCCTAATATTCAATAAATGCAATTTCCTCTCTTGGTCTAATTTGTGAGTGTGAGGGAGTTCTCAGCGCTCTGAACTCTTAGCACAACACTTGTCTATGGCTTTCTCACAAGCCAAGAGGTGGGATGGGCGAGTAGGTTAAGACCCTGCTCACACACTATGTCATTTTTGCCCAAACAAAGAATGCCATAAAATGCTGCATTGTGTTCCCATGTCAGTTACAAATGGGATGGGAAAGCAGTAGAACAAAGGTTCCTGGCGTAGGGATGCTGCAAACTGATTTGGGAACTGTGGAACAATAGGACAATTATAGGAGGGAGCCATCCATGCATTCCACACCAAATGAGTTCCAAGAGTTCAGATTTTAAAGCCACTGCCAGCTTTATTATATTGAATATATGTTTTAACCTTAAATGGGCAGCTAAATAGTAATTTCAAAATTGTAAAAAGTATGAATGCAAAATATAGAGTAAAACAGACCTTTATTCAGTTTGTCAGTGAAGAGCTCACAGGGCAACAACAATGAATCCTGGGACTCTGTATCTGGTTTTTATGAAGCACAGTCATTGGGGAGTTATAAGCGCCCAAATAAGTGGTAATAAAACTTTCTAATTGCTGTTTGGCTTTTAATTTCTACCGCTAATCATACAGCTCAGGTCAAAGATGAGCTTGTAGCAATTTGCAATTTAATGACATGTATTAAATAAAATATTCTGAAGAATGTCATAAAAACTGTTGGCAGGATAACATCAGTTAGTAACACTGCCCTTCCTTACACATCCATACATTACAATTTAATAGCCTAAATTATGTATTAGAATGTGTCTGTATGAGTGTGTGAGAGTCTGCATATGTATGAGCTAGTAACTATCCCAGCAACTAGTTCGCTGCTGCCAGGAATGTTGCCCCACGTCACCTCTCTGGTTTCACTGAGGCCTTTTAGGAGAAGCACAACATAAGATGGATTGTTCTCTGTTTTTGTGACAAACCATTTACTGCCTGTCAATTTGTCGACTTCTTTTTTATTGTGATTTTCTCTTTTTCTGTGTGTTGTTAAGCAAAAGGGTGCAGGCAACTCCTCAGTGGTTTCGTTTTTTTCTTTTATATATTTGCGTGTATGTGCACTTGTTATTCCCAGTCCTCTATTTGGTGCCACTGGTCTTAACAGATGGGTGCCATGTTGGCCTGCCTTGTAGAATCTAAATGCATTAATTTGTTGCAATGTCAATAATACTGCAGGTACTTGGTCATAAACCAAGTATTGGACATACAGAATTTTTGACCTGATGATAATGTTAGATGAAAAGGATCACCAAAGTTATTATAATTCATCCTGAGGGGAACACGAATGTCATTACGAAATGTCATGGCTCGCCATCTGATAGTTGTTGAAATATTTCAATCAAAATTACAAACGTGAACCCCATGGCGGCACAACAGAAAAAGTCCGAGCATTATTATGGTACACCCTCTGGGGACTGTGCATCTCTGTACAAAATTCTATGAAAATCTATCCAATGGTTGTTGAAATCTATCCATTTAGCCCAAAGTGATGGACTGATAGACCAACACAATGATACCTAGAGCCTCTGGCATGGTTAAAAACTGTCAGCATCACCGGCATTAACAGTTGCCACGTTTATTTTTTTTAGTTAACTTAAAAATTTAAGATTTCCCACTGTATAATGGTACACTGGTGCTTGTTATGACAGCTCAGTTGACAGGGATTTATTTTGAAGTAATCTTCCAGAGTTTCTTTTAAGTGAGAACAGCAGGTCTGATGTTTAAGCTGACAATCCAATATCCATAAGGCCATAGGTTTGAGGCCCACAACAGCACTGTGTCTTATTAAAGTGCCACTGAGCAAGACATGAACTGAAGCCTTACTTGCTCACACATCACAAGTCACTCTTGTAAAGTGCTCCGGCTCGGATGTAAATGGATTACAAAAAGTCCCATTCAGAGGGAGAAATGTGGCCCTTTGTTATTGGCTGCGTGGGAACAATGCCAAAAAAGTATTGGTGCCACACAGGCTGTGCCAGCACAAATCGCTTTTTCTCTTTGAAGTTGGCTTCGGTATACTTGTTGATCTTGATGCATGGTACTGAGTGTGTGTGTCTGCATGTGTGTGAGTTTCAGGCCTTTGATCGTTCAATTAGGCTAAGTCCCAAGTGTATATCAGCTAAATGGCTTTCAGGACCAAAACCGAACACACTTCCCCCTAATAGCGCTTTCACGTAATAATGCTCCTCAACCCACTGTTTGTCAATTTACTTCAATTTAATATGCTTTGTTGGCATGGAAATTGAGAAAATATTGCCAAATCATCAACAGAGACTAGAATATTTCTCTCTTTTATACTCTCTTCTAGAAATGATTGTGTGTGTATATATGTGTGTGTGCATTATTTTTAATCTAATTTATCAGACCTGTTAGCCAAGAACACTTTCCTGTAATTGCAGCAAAGTCCTAATGCTACTGATTTATGTAAAGCCATATCAACAGGAGTAGCTGAGTGCCAAGGAGGGCAACAATAGTTCTCATCCTCGTACCAGATTTTTCCTGTGATTTGAACCATTTGTATGAGGGTGTGGGTGGGTGTATGGATGGCTATGTACCTTGTAAAAGTCAACTGATTTATCTTCTTGGCCTCCTCCTGTGTGGTCCTGATGCCCCTTCCTCCCACACACACACGCACACACCTCCATGTCAATGTCTGAGTGGCTAGAAAGTACAAATTTTCCCTCATGCAAAGACCCTAACCCTGACCAAGCTGTCACCCCGCCTACAGCTGCCTACACCAGTAGATGATTTCTTTTTCACCCAGTGATCATTCCGAAAATTCACATCTTTGCTGTCGGTCTTTTTTTTCCTGAAATCTATTTTTGTTTTTTTGGAAAATATATATTTTACATTTTTTAAAATGCTCAAGGGCTCAGCTCTGTCTCAGTGCTGACTGTGAAGGTTGTTTCTCTTTGAGACTCTTTGAGTCTTGAATGAACTTAAAGCACTAACACATCATCGTCCATAGAGAAGAGTTTGACTTCTGTTCAGGCTCTGTTCAGTAATTCAACAAGTGTGAGAAGCTGATAATAAGACACAAATCAATTAGAGACTATTGCACATGAAAAATAGAAATGATAAAAGTGAAAACCATTCAAATGAATGAAAGGCAATAAAAATAAAGGTAAATAAAATAAAATAACAAGGTAAAACATGGAGTGCTATGTACATTGTTCAGCACAGCAGAGCTGCAGATACGATAAATTGACTTGTGTAAAGATTCAGTCTTTGTGCTGTTGTTGCTGTAGAGATGGTGAGGAGCTCCTGTTTCGTTACAAACCTGAGACTGTGAACTATGCCCTCGGTCACCTTGACAGCTGTTACAGTAACTGTACCAACCCTGGAGATACTGATTATGGAAACAGGTTAGTAACACTGGTAAGGCAAATCCTGCATATTTTACTAACCGGAATAAAATCTCTTTTAATCTTCTGTTGTCTACTCTTTTCTTACTTTCTTCATCTCCTCTCCTTCAGACCAAGCTCTCGTTGCTCAGTCAAGTCCCACGCTGAAGACGAAGTCGAGGCAGTAAGAGACAAGCTGAATGTCACTGACATTGACCAAGTGGTGGACCGCCTCAAGTAAGTTGAATATAGCAGTGAGTTCCAGACCCTTTTGGCTTGTGACCCGTTAAAACAAACCAGTGTCTTCTTTCAACACATCGTCACTGGTTATGTGACATGAGTATTGAGAGTGATTTTTCTTCTCTCAAGTTATTCTATTTGAAGGATTTATAGGCCTTAAAGTAGCTATTATTGACAATGTATTAAATCACAGTGTAAAAATAATGTGACAATATGAAATGGTGGCTTGTGATGAACATACAGAGAATTGTCACTTGAATTTGAAGTTCCACTTGGTTTCATGGAGCTTTATAATGACTTTCAGCTGATTTTTTAGTTGTCTGAAGCAAATTTACTGTTTTGGTTCACTCTCATTGCTTGCTTAGTGTCTTTCTCAGCAAAAAAGCTTTAAAAACCAATTGAACACCACCTGCTCAGCACCAAACAGCAAACAGACACAGTTGGAGACTAGCTGGTGAACGTAGTGGAACAATTAGCAGCTAACGAGACAGATATTTATCTCAATAGTTGGTAGAGACCAAAATCAGACCTAAAAGAGACTTTGATATTGAATTTATATTCTGGCCAAAAACACAACCAAATGAATGACGATGCTACTTCGTAACTGCTGTATGTGTAAATAAGCAACTGTTAGCTAACAAGTCAGCTATGTCAGATTAATCATCATATGTCAGTGTTGTGTCCACAACAGCACAATATATTTTTTCCTTTTCTTGTTTTTTTAGTCACCCTGTGACAACTCAAACTTTTCTCAGGACCCCTCGGTGGGTTCCAGCCCATGGAGTGGAAACCACTGGCATAGAGAATCCAGCCATGGCACTCTGTAAACATTACCTGTTTTACACTGATGCCGACATGAAAATTAACATTAATTAAAGAACACTTGTCGGGACCATCTTAGATTTGTAATACTAACTAGCAGAGACATGTAATGCGTATTGTATTATTTTTTCCATAGATGAATTTGTTGTAAATGACACATTAACATGTGCTCTGTAAGTGAGTTCCTCTCAGCCCTCTCCTTTTCACAGTTTTTTCCCTTAATTTCCCCTCAGCTCTCCTCTGTGGCCTCTGTCGCTGCCCTGCCTCCTTCACACTCCATCTCTCCTTTCCTTCCTCTACATCCCTCGCTTTGAGGCCCACAGAGCAATGCAGTCACTGGGGCTACCTTGGAAGAGAGCCTCTCTCTCTCTCTCTCTCTCTCTCTCTCTCTCTCTCTTCCTCTCTCTCCCATTTCCTGACTCAACCAGAACAATAAGCCCCATTGTCAGAAAATGGATCCCAGACAGGACCACAGCGGGCAGAAGATTCTTTTTCATTTGAAAGAAGTGAATAAAGTCTACTATGGTTATGTAACCAAAGAAGGGAAAAGAGTGGGGGACAGAGGGAAGGAAGAGAAAAATAGGACACTGTTTCCTCAGTACCTTATGAAAACTACAGAGGATAAACTCTGAGCAGATGCCAAGTCCACCTTGTTGTCACTGCCTCAGTTGTGAGACTGGATTGTACCTTTTTGCTTATAAATCTACCGTTGTGTGCCTTTACAGCATTTTGAAAATGATAGTGTTATATAGTGTATTGCCTACTGAATCACAGATTTAACCCGCTGCACACAACCTGTAACATATAACAAAATTCACAAGCTACTCTTCAAATCGCTCATATTCATAAAATAAGGATATTAAATGTAAAATATGTGGATGCATTTTTACTGCATTTAAGACAGCCACGGGCATTATGAAATGAAGTTACAGTTTTTAACTAAGGTGTTTGGCTGTGCACGTCTGTTGTGATTGTCAAACACATAGTTTCCACTTTGACCTACATTTTAGTTTTGGGCTCAACTGTGTTTTTTAATGAAAGACAACTTAAGTACTGATGATAAACATCTACGCTGTTTTCTATCTGCCTATCTTATCTATCTAGGTCTGTCCTAATTGAGGAATCTGAAGGGCTGAACAGACTGGTAAAGCATTTCAAGGTAAGAACAGAACAAAAAACAGCCAACAACCCAATGAGTCTTTAATCTTCTTTGTTTTTCATCTGACATTGTGATCGTGATCCAAATCCTAAACTTATTTATGTGAAACCAGGCCAAAGGTGCTGATTTAATGTATTGATGTGCACCTGCAATCAGAATCCATACAATACAACCTTGTAAGCATTCCGAGTTATGAAGCTATGCTTGTCCTTGCAATTCTGGATAGCCTATATTACAGTATATGTACAGCCTTCACAGATTTCTTCAGAAGGAATTTTATCTAAACCACCTAAATAATGACTTTACCCTTAAATTTCCCTAAAGTTTCTTACATATAGAAAAAAACATAAACCTCTCTTGCTTGCTTTAGAGTTAATTACAACAGCACCATTACAACAAAAGGGAATATTCTAGCCGTCTTGTGCATCATTTTATAAACATTACCCACCCCCTAAAAAAACATAGTCTGACTTTTTTTGTCTGAGTAAAATTTTACTAGAAAAATAGAAAAATGTTAGAATTTGAACAACGTTTATCCAGACAACATAAGTTACATTTGTTTGGTTCAGTTTATTCAAGGAGTAGTTTATACATAAATATAAAATTGTTAAATGATGGTAATCATTTCCATTAAAAATGTCGTCAACCAGGGGCACTCTTTTTCCCAAATCATTTTTTTTTCTAAAGTTTGAATCCCTATTTGGACTCCCACAGGTAGATCTACTAACCCTCTATTGGCACTGAAACCCTGCCAAGGCATCCATTTACACACACTCATACAAACAAAAACTTGCACGCACACACAGGAAGCCTGCAAGGGCTCAGTCTAAGCTTGTTTTTCCATCTGTCTGGCCAAGAGCTTTGCAGTGCTGAGTAAGGTCTATCTCCTTCCAATCACTCAAATGGCTTACTACATACATACACATACAATTAGACACACACACACACACACACACACACACACATTGACAAAGAAACACACATGCATGTATGCCTACAATCTGGTTACACTGTCATGCTTGTCTGGCATTATGAGAGAAACAGAGGGTGAGTTAGTTAGAGGCCAGATGTAGGACTTTTCTGCAGACCAGATGTGAGAGTTATCTCTCTGTACCCTCTGTGTATGTGTATGTGTGTGTGTGTGTGTGTGTGTGTGTGTGTGTGTGTGTGGGTGTGTGTGTGTGAGAGAGAGAGAGACTGTTCATAAGGTAACAAAAAAACCTGAAAAATGTGAATGGGTACAGTGAGAAAAAATAGCTATCAATAGCCCCCCAAAGTCTTTGTGTTCCGAAGCAACATAAATGGGTGTAGGAGAGTGAGACAGTTATTATAGGCATTTTTTCCTGATTCGAGGATGTGGAGCTTTTCTTAGTTGTCATGAGGCATTTACTGTAAAAGCACTTTCTGATCAGGATCCTTTGTTAAAGCAGAAATATGGCACATTCCCTATAAAGAAATTGTCTCCGCAAGCAAGTGGTTGCTGATTGGTGTGTGAGCAGTTGGGATGAAGCTGTGTCTCAGGTGGTGATGCCAACCTGTGCTCTTATGTCATGAGCTTATTGTGCTTATTGCCTGTAGTGCATATTGACTGTAGCGATACAGTGGTGGATGATGCTGATGCTGTGTGGTGTGAGGCATCACTGCCACTTTGATAGCTCATCAGTCCTTGGAAGGGAGGACACTGAAAACAGCCCTGAGGATCCCCTGTGTGATTTTTAGGTTTTAACTAAAATCTTGATAAAGTCTAATCGTCCACAAATACGCTCACTCATGTTATGGTCCCAGTTCAAGGCCTCATCTGGCCACACCTGCTGAGACAGTTACACAGGAACAGACAATAGATAAGCCTTAATAGAAGAGCTAGTAAGCATTAAAAGCATTGTTTGCAGTTCTCACCTTTTCTACTTAATGACTAAACCTTCAACTGCTGCCAAACACAAGGCAAATAGGCAAATGAGACATACCGAACACTATTTTGAGTCTTTTTTTAGTTACTGGACAAAAATGTCTACAATATGCCTTTAGTCACAGATCCACTTCTTCAAATTTCTAGTACTTAAATGTTTTTGAAGGGGAAAACTAATTTGGATTCTGATCCAAATTTTAAGATTTTACACAGAGTGAAGAACGTAAGGGAAAGTTTCCAACTCAAATCACATTTTTAGACGGTGATTGTTAACATCTGTTTTGTATTTTTCAAGGAGGGTCATAATTAGCTATATCTTTTGCAGTTCCTGTTTTCTGTGCTGGTAATTAACTGTAAAAATAGATGAAAATGTGTTAAATGTCAAGAAATATTGCATCAGTGTGTTTAGGCTGTAAACATGGTACTTGTTTAAAGTCAAGGTAATTGGCCTGCCTGAGGAGTGTCATGAGCTTCTCATCCAACACCATCATGTCTGACGCAGCTGAGATTACTATTGATTTAGGGTTATTCCATGCAGTTAAAATATCTAGTTTTTAAAACAGCTATTATCTGGAGCCAAATTAGACTTTTAGAGGTTTATACAGTTATGATGAAATTCCCTTTTTGGTGCATCATGTAGCAGTCAATCATTTGCTCCTAAACACAACTGTAATGATCCATTGTCTCCGAGCAGGAGGGAGGTTCAGCACCATGGTAGTTAAGAATAACACACACAGACTGTTGTTTAAAGGTGTTTGTTGAATATAAAGTTTCCCTCCCCCCACAAGCTGTGGAAATTATGTAGATACTATTTTCCAAATATCCTGACCTCTAAAGTACAGGCTGCACTCTCACTGCGGCTTTTCATAGTGATTCACTGTACAGTAACTGTTAATAAGTCAATATTCTCCAAAGCAGTGGAGTGGACTCCATTGGGTTGGTTAGAGGCATGAAGGCTCTCATGTCTGCTTAGTTACTTAATCCTAAAGCTACAATGAGGTCTCTCCATCATTCCCTATCCTTGGCAACATGTTGAGCCTGCTCCCAAGTTAAGGTTATTTTGACCAACTTGCCCTTCAGACTGTTCTTAGTCTTCCAGGTCAGTATCAGTGCAATCTTTAAGATGCAACTCGCGTCCATCCATGTCTGGGCCATGTAGTCTGAGTTGTGATCTTGTTAAGACTCATCTCTGAAGTCGAGTGTTATCCTATTTACATTCTCTAACATGTGGCAGTGCAGGTTTTCCATTCACTATTTTCCATTTAAGTTTACTTCAGTAAGCTTACTGCCAATATCCAGTTGTAGCTTGGAATTGGTTTACATGAATGTATAAGAATTTGCCTTCTCAATTCAGTTTAAGATAGCACAGAGATGACAATCCATGGGTTTGGCCCTTGAACGCTTCAGTTAGAGCTGCAGGGAGAGAGGGTGTTTATTTCCCCCAGTTAGTAATAATATCATTAGCTGTTCTTTGTTAGCGCAGCAGCACCACAACTCTCCTCATACTGTGATGTTTGCTGTGGGTGAGGATTTGGTTGCTGAACTCAGTAGGGATGGTCTTTTTTAATGGTCTTTTGCTGGTCTAAACTGGGCTGAAGTGGACTAATGTTTGTCAAGGCTGCATGGCAACTTCCACGTTCTGTATTTTGAATTGGCAGCACCAGGGTGCAAACCCAATGCTGCGACTCCCAGCCACCTCTGATCCTACCAGTCTGTACACCAGAGGCCGCAGCGGTTGATCCCAGTATAATCACGCATCATGCAGCTAAACAGACTGGTGTTGTAGTTGACAGTCACAATGAAACCAGTTCGAGCATGGTTAGCTTCTGTATTTTGATACATTTCCACAATTCACGTCACTGTCACGCTGGCGTAGCTTGTAGGTTTTTAGCATGTTTCCAGTACACAGCAGAGCTATCACCTAAGTTGATGAAAAGATGGCAGCCATCAATAGCTGGTTTCAGCTTTATGTAGCAGAACTGGTGATCTCTGTTCCTCTGTTTCTGGTTTTGCATCAGCTAAGGGAAATGTTTTGTATGATCGCTATGTTGTGGGTGGATTTGGGTTCTAGAGAACAACATGTGAGAATGATGACAGTAACATACAAGCTTTCCGAAAATATATAGCATAAAAATATATATAATAGCATGTCAGCACCATTATAATGGGTCCAAACCCCACATGGACCACAACCTATTTTTGGAGCATGTGTGCTTTAAAGTTGTTTAGGATTTCAGTCACTCCGCTGTCAGAGACACCACACATACTTCGTCTGCAGCTCTGAGAGACAGCACTAGGAGGTTTAGGTTTGAAACCCACTGGGAAAATAGACCAAAAATATACATTTTAACTGTCAGTCTCCAGGCCCATGGGTATGTTTGTGTGTGTGTGTGCGTGTGTGTGTTTGATTGTGTAATGCACTATATAGTCTGTGGTTACTATAAAAACTCTCCATTAGTGTTTGTGCTGGTTTAAAATGAGAGGAGGCTGCCAGTCATTCATAACAAACACACACATTGAGATACACTTTTCAATCAGGTCTTTGGTTTTGTGAACTATGGAAACACACACACACACACACACACACACACACACACACACACACTTAGTGCTATGGTTTTCATTGCTCTGGATATAAATGTTTGAGGCCAAATTATGATGGAACACTGCTGCTCAATCGTTTAGTGGTCACACACACACACACACACACACACACACACACACACACACATACATTCCTTTCCTCTTTCTCCCTCTGTTATTTTTATCCTTTTTCCTTGTTCCTTTGCTATGAAAATTTTTAATAGATTTACATTGTACTTAACTGCATCACTAACATGAGCTCTTTTCCTTTGTGTTTCTTGCAGAAAAATATTAAACAAAAGTGCAGGACTCGATGTGAATTTGATAAATCAGAGCCTACACTTGCAGGTGAGTCCATGTACCCACATTTTGGTGTTTGCTGCCATCTGCTGGCACAGTATTGTTTAACATGTGGTGTTTGAGAAGATTTCTCTACTTCATCTCTCATGTCCAATTTAATCTTTAGCTCTGTGAATACATTTACTGATGAAATAAGAGTGCTGGTAGTTTTACCCACCTTCCATTAGATGGCAAACTCATTCTAAAACATATGGTTTGGCCGTGGCCAAATCTGCAGAATCTTCACTGGGCTGAATGCCATAAAAAGTAATTTGAGAACATGAAGCAGTAGTCTGGGTAAAACAACAACTGACGTCACTTTCACTACTCAATGAACACTGTTTGCTTTTTCACTTATCCTGTAGGTAATTTGATGGAAGTATCTGACAGTGTATTTCAATCATACTTCACATAGATGGTTTCAATATTTTCAGACTTTTTCAAATCTCACTTCTGTTGTGTTTGTGTATGTGTAGAGTTGAGAGAGCTAAGAGGAGCTATACAAATGGACTTGGAGCTTTACCCCTCTTCGTTTGCCGCTTCACCCCCAGCCTCGCCTCCTCTCCCTGTGAAGGAATTGAAAAACAGGTTCAGGTTTGTATGTTTTGTCACTGCTACAACCCCCCAAAGGCTGTATTTCATAATAATAACTTTTATTTGTGTAGCACTTTTTTTTACAGTAAAAAAATATAATCAAATAAATGACATAAAATAGCCCCTTCTACTTGGTTTTCAAAGTTCATATCTTTTGAGAGGGCAATACCATTATTCACAGACATGGAGTAGCAGAAAAATAATTTGATGATTTCTTTTAAATGAATATGATCCCAAAATGAATTCAAATGAAATAAAAGGGGAATGACAGAGCTGTCAAACTTGACAAAAGAAAGGGAAGCCACAGAGGCCAAGCTCACAACAGAAACAAACCCTTGAAAACATTCATCACCCTAAACAAACAAAAATCTCTTTAAAAAAAAAAAAAAAAAAAAGAGCAACTTAGATTTCTGCTACTGCTTAGGCCAGGGGAGCTTAGGCCAGGGGAGCCTCACAAGCTACACCTGAAGGAGAACAGCTCAAAACAGACATTAGAATTCGAAGGGATGCATTATGACATTTTGACCAGCAGGGGGAGTGCGCTTTAACTGCATAGTTGATACCTCAAGTAGCTGCTTCTGTTCTCAGATTCCCATTCTGATTCCTCTCTTCCAGACTGTCAGCAGGTCAAAAGGCTTCAGATGAGACTCTGCAAGCTTCAAATGCTACGTCAGTCCTAAGACCACATCCACCTCCTCCTCTGTGCCGTCCTAAACCCAGGCCACCAGTTGGACCTTCTCTCACTAAGACCTCTGCATTCGTCAAACCAGTTCATTCTTCCTCACTGTCAAGGACTCTTGGTCAGCATAGAAGAACATTAGCCTCCAATAAATCAAGTGAAATACCTTTCTGCAGCAAGATCACCACTTCAGGGAATGTGAGCAGCCACTTCACCACTGACCAGATAATGGTTAAGAGCGAATACCTCTGCAGTCTTTCCCCAGAACAAGATAGTGCTGGCCTCCACTGCAGGCCCCCAACATCTAATGCTAGTTTCCAAAAAAAAACTCAAAGAGACTCACCTGTCCATGAAGCCCATCTATCATCCCATCGCAGTATTAACAGCCTGAGCAGAGAATATGATTTGTTACCACAGAGGGAGAGAGAAAGCAACTCTGTCTGGAGGTCA
This sequence comes from Seriola lalandi dorsalis, assembly GCF_002814215.2. NCBI lineage: Eukaryota > Metazoa > Chordata > Actinopteri > Carangiformes > Carangidae > Seriola > Seriola lalandi. The sequence goes on from NW_019524930.1 coordinate 222,470, forward strand.
GAAAACTTCAATATTACCCCTTCAACCATTCCAACAACTGGGAAATCAAAGACACAAAATGGGCAAAAGAAAACTACATGTGGAGGTGTTTCAGTGTTAGTAACAGTGCAGGCAGATAAAGACAGAAGAAGGAGTACTTCTGAGAGTTTTCATTCTTCAGTCATGCCCGAAACTGCGAGTCATCTTGCAAAAAATGGTGACAGGAAGAGCAACAGTCAAATTGATATAAATAAAAATGATCATCTTGGGAAGGATGTCACCCAACAGCAAAGCCTTAGTAGCCACTGTTTGACAGATCACTTCTCAAATCATTCAGGAAGTAGTAGTGGACAGGGACAAGCTAATTGTAATTCCCACAAAAGACCACTTCTGGGCACCACGAGTCAGCCAGAAAGTATCCAAGAAGCAAAGACAGAGCAAGACTTTATCAACAATTTTTACCAGCCAGTACCTCCTGCAAGAGTGTCAACGTGAAGTCAGCCTCAGACCAAATAAAAAGTGTTTGACATTGTCTTTTATAGATATAAATTTGGGAGCATGATGAATTGATGTTGAGTTGCATAGATTTTTTCACTGTGTGGGGGGAAAAGAAATGGAATAATTTCACAGCTGTGCCTGGTCCTTGCAGAGTTTTTCCATTGAGCATTAATTGAAAAACCTGAATTCTGAATTTCAAATAGACAAGGCCAGTAATTTGAGTGCATAGAATTGTGCAGTGTCTAAATATTTGATTGAAAAATGTGTTTTTAAGACAGGTAACGGTGCAAAATACTGTTAACTTTTCACAGTAGACATTTTGACATGATCTAGCCAAAAACCATGTTCAACTAACTTTATTTATATTCAGCTTTACTAGTTTCAGTACTCTGTTGCTGTCTGTTCAAAACCTCTGCTATGAAAAAGATCTAAACCAGGACCTTGACTTAAAGCAGTTTTTATTTACGCCTGTTCTATTCCTACTATGACATGTCCAAATGACTTCTGTAAACTGGGCCTAGTAGTGTCAATACTTAATCAGAGGCAATGTTACTGAAAATGTTGGCATATCATGGAAATAATGCTAAATCTTACCAGGGATATAAATATGTGAAATTTGGTGCAATAAATTAAAAATATTAATTAATTCAATTAAAAAAATAAAGACCATTGGGATTGGGAGTTTTGCATGACAGAGGAACGCCTTCATTGCCTTGCACAGAGACTTCACCCTCTTTCTAGATCAAGTCATTATTTTATTTGGGGATTAGTGAATAGAAATAAAAATGGGTCTAGTGAAAACGCCTCAGACAACAGTCTGAAGAAGATCAAAAATGCTAAACTGCAACTGCTTCACAATAAAGTTCTTTCAGCCGTTCAGGGCTTATAATCAGTTTTGTTGACACACCCCCTTTCAGATGGTTTATTACTGTGAATTTTACGCATAATATTCATGTATCCTGTTTTACACCAAATTCAAATTGGAATCAAAACAACAATCTGATGCAGCATTAACTAAGAAGACAGGCTTTTATTTTGAAGTGGCTGTAGAAAGTAATGACAGCATTTTCGATTAAATAAATAAATAAATAATAGATATCACCATGAAACTTCTCAAGTTGATTACTGACATAAAGACAAACATTTTTTGTATTACAACGTTTCTGTAATTTTATGTTTGAATATGCAAATGAGGCATCATCTACTTAAATATGCGCGATTTTGCATACATTTCCAGGACAAAAATCTGAACATTGGATGAAGCTAGGATTTAAATTCTTGTTTCATTTTGTTCACATATAAGATGCACAGGTATTTACAGAGGGGATTTTGGATATCCCTTTTTATCACTCCAAAAATCACAAAAAACTGTTAACAGTCCAAAAAAATCAATTTTCGACATGTTTTTAGGTGTAAAATGTTCTATAAATCAGGTTCTGAATGAGATATCAACAATCCCTTCTGTAAATATCTGCAGAATGTAGTTAGGAATACAACTGGAAAGTTTGGTGTATGTCTGTGCTGCTGAAGTGGAGATTTCTTGCTCAGAGTGTGAGAAAAAACACATTTTGAGAAAACGGCCTTTAAAGATTTGTATTGTAAAATTCTATATAGTTTTATTGGAAACCAAGTATTAACATAAAACAAATCTATTAAATTTTTGAAATACATATATATCAACATATGAAACAATGAAATATATCACTGAAAAACAGCATGTCTGCCCTATTTACATCCTTATTTCAACTAAATCATTCATCATCTACATTTATAATTCACTGTATAAACTTCACCTGAACAGAACCACAAAAACTGCCTGAGTCAAAACCAGGTAACACAGTAAGAGTCTCTCACACACACACACACACACACACACACACACCTGTCTGTCCTGCACAACTATGTCAGCCAGTCATGCCAGGCTAGTTGTCCATGCCTGCTCCATATGTCGGTCCCTCGCCCAGCTCTAGCTGATGTCTTTTCACCTTTTTAGCTGTGCTCAGACTCTTGCGCTTACGCTTTGCACTTGTAGTTGCGATGGCCTCAGCTTTTGATACTCTGAGCGTATCAGTTTCCCTCATTGCACTGATGGTAACATGTGTGCTCTGAAGCCACAACCTCTCCATTACACTTATCATGGCAGAGGCACCTTCATTGAAAGTGGAGATGGCCATACTTGCTGCTGCCTCGAGTCTGGTTTACCCCACAAACACCGTTTTTGAACACCGTGCCCATATAACGGAGTTGAGACACTCATTTGCATTTTGAGTGCCTCCATGCTGCATCCACCGTAGCAGGCTGTCACTGGACATGCGGTGGTACACTGGAATCAGCTTCCTGCCCACCTCTCGTGCTAGAAAATTTCCAGCATGGCGTTTATGGCTATCAGGTGTTTCCCCATTCTCCTCTGCTTTCCTGTACCAACAGCAGGAGGGATCACACCTGGTGTGCAGGGTGTTGTCATCAGTGGACATGGAATGAAGGAGACCTGCCCATATGGCTGCCTTCATCTGATCAAGTGAGCCCTGGTTATTGAGAATTGCTCCTCTGTAATAATTTTGCAGGGTTTTACACTTGTTGGCAGTCAACTTCCCCACACCCTTCCCTCCCAGCTTAGCCTCTGCACTCAACTTTCTTAGTGCTGTGCCCATCCGCTTGTGGGCATGATTGATGCACTCCAGTTTGACAATTTTCATGCCCAATGTATGGGTTCAGTGCAACAACCTCCCTGTATGCTGTACTGTCACCATCTGACAGCATTTCAGTGTAACGCAATTGGTGGCGAGTCACAGACCTCGTCCACATCCTCCTCGCTGACTCCTTCTCCATTGCCTTACTTGAGCCTGCAAAGTTTTTAGCACAGTCCTTGTGTCCCTCTTTCCAGTTGTCAAACTCCTGCACTGTCATTTTTTTCTGTTGCTTTGCACTTTCTTTCAGGGCACAAGCATGACAATAAGAAAAAAGAGACCTCATAGTCTATCACCAGTCCTGTGAGCAGGTCAATGCACACACCAATCCCATAGTGCGAGGTGAAGCCTCTTTTGTGCCAGGTGCCATCAAAAGATACACTGATGTTTAACACTGTATCTGCATCCTCCCTCAGCAACTCCGCCACATCTGGGTCTACATCTGCATATGCCTGCCTGATCTGCTCCCTGGCCTTGTGCAGCGACTGTAGCCCTCTCTCAATTTCTGCAACTGAAATTAAATGCTTATCTTTGTCTGGTCAGGTTTTATTATTATTTCATCAATATCACACACACATACACACAATGCATAAATGTCACACACCTTTCACTTTTTTGTCGTGTCTCTGGTACGTCTTTATGTGAAGCCCAGGGATCCCCAACACTTTTGAGATTTTATTTAGCGCTGCATATCCCAGCCCAAGTTCGTGTGCCAGCAGCACCATCCTAACGTTCACGTCAAACGCAACATCCTTGCGCGTTTCTGCGTGGAGACGAGTGGAGGTGTAAACACCTTTTCTGTATCGATCACTGCTTTCACACAGACCGCACTCCAGCAGAAGGCTACTACAGAAGCCTTGGTTTTCTGAATCTATTGTTATTTTCAGGCCCGCGTTCCCACACACCGGACAGATCAGATCACTTGTCAGTTCATTCAGACGTGAAATGTGAATGACAAGCCACTGCTGAGACGCGTACTCGTCTCCCCCTTCGTTGCCTTGTCCTAAGGACAATTTACGGCCGGATGAACTTACATAAGTCGGGTTTCCCGTCTCCTCTCCTTCATCTGTCTTTCTCCGATGTTTTCGTGCGTATTTTAGTTGGTTTTGTCTTCTTTTAGAAGACTTTATTCGCGGCTTGCCCGGCATTTCTAAAACCCCGCGGGAGACAGCAGCGAGTCACATGACGCTTCTGAACCAATCACGTTGTCAGAAACCGTCACCAACCAATAAGATGTTGAGTTTAGCTTCCGACCTGCCTTTCTACTTTCATGTTTGGTTTCTAATACAAAGGATATGCCCATATTTGGATCCGACAGACGTTAGCAGGGGAAATAGAGCTTTCCAACGGTACCACATATGACAGGGCAGAAATCTACAGGCGCATCACGGACAAAGTGGAGTGAAATGAACACCTAAATGTGTATTTTGACCATGTGTTTTTTACTAGCATGAAAGAAGACATGTAAAAGAAGCAAAATATCACAAAATCTCAAAATTGATCAGCGCTTGGAAAAACGCTGTTTTCACCTACCGTGTCTCGCCTTAAGGTAAGAACAGGAATGAAGTCCCGCAAGTAACTTGATAGTTGCCATACTTTTCAACCGAAACGGTATTAGTGGAGCTTTTGGTATGCATTGACATAGAGCCAGAGGATCAACAACAACTTTCACTAATACGCTGCGCCACCAGGTGGTCCAATTAGTTTTCCGCCATCTTTGGTCAGGTCAGGCGTTTCCAACTGTAATACCCTTCTTGTTAAAATTGTAGCAAGTTTAGTTCAGCAAACTAATTTCTTAAGCATCCACCATTACTTTAAAAATGAAAGAAACATTTAAAAATAATAATATACATAGCTGACCAAGGCTTGTTTTAGTTCTGCAAGCTAACTCAGTTCACGAAGCTACTGATAGTTTTTATGCTAATTCTGGGCTAACACACAGGTTCTGTACTGTCAGCTACAGTGGCGATTGCTCTAAGACTGCAAGGGAAGCTCAGCTTCCCCTAAAATGTCAACAAAATAAGTGGTCAAATATGTTCTGTTGTGTGTACATTTCATTGACTAAATATGAGCTAGAACATGTTCTTCTTTTGTTCAGAATCAGCTACTTATCACAGGTAACCGACACGACTTCCTCCTCATTCATCCCCGCAGCGCCACAGAGCTTTACACAGTGTAGACGCCGAGCGTCTACAGTCCCTGACAAAAGTCTTGTCACTTATCCATTTTGTAGAAACAACAGCTTATAACCTGACTTTTAATTAATCCATTGGTTTTAGAAATGGCTCATATGAAAGCTAAAACCCTCCCAAATTATGTTTAATATACTAAAATAAATTTGCTTCACTGAAGAAAGATTGATCATTTAATGAACACAGAAAGGTCAGATTTTGGCAAGACAAAAGTTTTGTCGCCTACAGAGAGTAATGTGAAAATTGAACAAATAATTTACTTCAAATACAAAATATGTTGCATAACATCAGTGAATTAAGTAGTGGTGCTGTGGGATCCATATTTAATATCTTGTATGACTTCCATGAGCTTGAAGGACTGCATCCATGCGGTTCGACAATGATTCATACAATTTATTGATGAAGTCATCAGGAATAGCAAAGAAAGCACTCTTACATGCCTCCCAGAGTTCATCAAGATTCTTTGGTTTCGTCTTCCATGCTTCCTCTTTCATTTTACCCCGGACATGCTCAATGAAGTTCATGTCTGGTGACCTGGCTGGAAAGTCCTGGAGCACCTTGATCTTCTTCGCCTTGAGGAACTTTGATGTAGAGATGGAAGTGTGCGATGGAGCACCATCCTGCTGCAAAATTTGACCCCTTTTATGGTTGGGAATGTAAGAGGTAGCTAATACTTCTTGATATTTTAGGCTATTGATATTGCCTTCCACCCTGCAAATCTCTCGCACACCCCCATACTGGGTGTAACCCCAGACCATGATTTTTCCGCTACCAAACTTAACTGATTTCTGGGTGAATCTGGGATCCATGCAGGCTCCAGTAGGTCTCCTGCAATATTTGCAGTGGCTGTGATGTAATTCAACCGAAGATTCATCTGAGAAATCCACCTTCTGCCACTTTTCCAGTGTCCATCCTTTTAGCAGGCTGTGGGCCTTGGCAAATGCCACACGTTTTTTTAATTGCCTTTTGTTTAGTGCTGGTTTCTGGGCACTGATTCGACCATGGAGGCCATTTCGAGACAGAATTCTACAAACTGTCCTGGTTGACACGGGGACTTGAGGTGACCAGGCCTGGTGGAGCTCTGCTGCAGTGGAAAAGGGGCTGGCCTTGGATTTTCGACCCAACAAAAGGTCCTCCCGAGCAGTTGTCTTGCGGGGTCTGCCTGATCTGGGCTTGTCAAAAACATCTCCAGTCTCTCCAAATCTTTTTCTTATTCTTTGTGCTTGATGCTGAGACAAATTGAAGGTGTCAGCCACCTCAGCAGTGGATCTGGTCTTCAGCCTCTTGATAACCAACGCTTTGGTCTCAGGGTGAATCTTAGGCATGTTGTCAGGGGTCAAGTTTCAGTTGATGTGAAGGTCTGGTGTGCTGGGGTTCTTTTTATACACACCCACTAATTGATTGATCAATTATTGATCACAGGTGAGGCTGTAATCTAGGATTGGGTGCATCATATGACAAGGTGACAAGACTTTTGTCTTTGCAAAAACTGACTCAGTGGGCTTTACCAGGGACTGTACTGACTTCAATGGGGAAGCATAGAGTGGGTTGTTCCACTGCAGCGAAACTAGACGGTCATTGGATAAATGCTGGGCTTTGTCCCGCCCATCGGACGCTCAGCGTCTCTGGGGGTCTATGGGACAGTGGGCTGGCCCGGACGCTCGGCTTCTGCATGATGATTGGATGATCTATCTGAGGCTGAGTCCCTTTTTGATTGACAGCGAAATGAGCGAATCAGCAATCTTGAAGTATAAGCATCCACCGGAGCAGTTTTCAAGTTTTTCATTCCGTTGTTCGGAGTTGATCAGGAGACGTTACTGATCCTCAGTGACTTTGTCTTTGTTAAAAACGACTAGCGTTGTGTTTGGCGACTCTCTTCTGTCACTCTGCGAATCTGGACACATTTTATGACGTAGGCCGAAAATGAGCTTCCCCTCATTATAAGACCAGCAGCCGCCACTGGTCAGCTATAATGCTACTCGGCCGTTAATATACAGGCTGTGTATGCAGCCGGTGTAACAGACAGTGGCCAGCAGTGAGCAGCTTGCAGATGCTAGCTTCATTAAGGAGGAGAGATTGTCTGTAAGAGAAGGGAGGTTTCTCTCTTCCAGGCTAATGGGGGCTTGAGGGAACAGTTCATGAAGCCCGCTTCTCCTCGCCCTCCCCACACCTGACAGGTAAGTGAGACAGGCAAGGCAGAAACATGGCGTGTAGCCCATTTCCTTTCACCTACTTTACGCTACATTTATGTTAACACAGTCGCCAACATACAGACTGTAGCCAGTGTAACGGTGGAGACCAGGGATGGGTACCGAGCCCCGGTATTGAACAAGCCCCGGGGCTACATTATTCAAGACCGCAGTATCAATAAGCTCCGACCTTAACCGTTCTGCTATCAGTACTGGAGCAGTCGGGGTTTTTTTGTTCTTTTTTTTTTCTCCACTAGATAAACGTTATCTTGAACATTCATTTCACCAGCTCCGTCAAATATCCCTCTATGTATGTATGTTTTCGGTATTCTCACAGAAGAGAGATCTGTCTCTCTCTCTGCCCCTGCTATTTGTGTCAGCGGAGGGCAGGGGGGCGGGGCTGTTGTTCCAGTGACACACACCAGACAGTAGCCTACCTTTACATAGATAAGGATAGCGGAGAGAACCAAACAGTCCAAAGTGGCTCTACTTTACTAGAGTGGATGCAAACACAGCCCGTTGTCACAAGTGTGACAAATGTTATGTTTGTTCAAGTTTTTTTTTCTTCCTCAAAAAGTGTCGCTAAGAATACCATTTAAGTACCAGATCAATAAGCAGTATTGGTAAGAATAGTAGTACCGTTACAATCTTAAGGATACCCATCCCTAGTAGAGACAAAGAGAGCTCTTGCACTGCACAGATATCAGATGCAGGCTTCATTTGGGAGGAGAGGCACCCTTTCAGAGAGGGGTCACTTTTCTCTCAGCCAGGCTAAAGCAGAAAAGAAGTGTCTGAAGCCCGCTCCTCAGCAATGCTGACTCACTGAGACAAGAGAGGCAGTAATGCTGCTGATAAATGCTTGTAGTCTTTTCCCCCTTATCTCCTTCACACAGCGATTATGCCAACTCTAATAAAGAGGCTAATATACAGGCTGTGTATGTTGCTGGCGCATTAGTTGTGAGGAAGATAACTTCTATTGCACAGGTGTCATTCAGGCTTCTGTAGGGAGGAGAGGCTCCCTTTAGGGGCTAGGATGCCTCTCTTTCATCTCAGCCTATGTGGAGTGGATGGGAGCCGTTCCTCCTATGGTGGGTGAGACAACAGAAATAAAAGGGCAGGAACAGTGCATGTAGCACTGGTGATTGAGGGTGGGAGATTGAGAGAGCTGAACCTGCCAGCTATGGTGATCTCCACAATCTGGAATGCCCAGGCCCGGGACACGGTGGCATGTATCTGCTGACTGATGTGGATATAGGGCTATCAACCTGTGTTTGTGCCCGCTGCAGGGCGTCCTTCAGTTTCTGCAAGATAAGGGATGTGCTGCATGGCCTTGGGGTGTTAGCTGCAGCACTTATGACTGGCCTTTATGATTATGGCCGCTTCTCAAGTAGGAGCTATCAATTGATCAAGAGCTTCCTGCAAATTGTCTGCAGGGCGTGGCCCATTTCTTGTCATCTTGTTCCCCAGTGGGTCCGGCAGACAGTGTTAGATGATCTCCTTCGGTCACTTCGGTGGGTGGTACCAGAGCAGGGGGGATTATACTAATTTTTTTTTTTTTTTTCCTCACCCAATGAGTTGCTAGCCTTTTGGGGTCAGGACTGGGGTCCAATTGAGAGCGTGTCAATCCAGCCTTCACCTTTGTTGTTAACCAATAACGATACCTGTTTGAGGGCTTTGCGCATACGAAATAGTAATTAATGGATGTAACTCCGGTTTGAGTAGTGCATAACCCTCTAACTGCAAGCCCAGCTGGCCCCTTTTTGGTATACGTTGCTTAGTTTCAAAGAGAGATATGCAGTGTGTGAGCTGGGGCTTAATAGGAAACTACAGGGGATGGTCACTACCCCCTGATTGGGCAGTGAATGCAATCTTGTTAATATAACAAAACATTTTTACAGTTTTTACACTTTGGGTTTTGTATGAATTAAACAAATAAGAGATACAGCTTCTAATGTTGATTTGTGAAATAACCAATATAATTTGATTTCTTTTGTAACACTGTCAACTTGTAGATATTTTCAGAAAACATTACTCTGCATGACTAGGTAACTATCATATTAAACAGGAAGCCATATAAAAAAATAATTTGTCCTGAAAGTTCGGGTTATTTGATGTGGAGTTGTGTCATAGTGTATAACCCTTGTGTACTACCCTGAGCAACCTGCTGCTGTGGTAAGTTTACACATAAATTAATATGATATGATGCTCTATATTGAGTGGCTAAAACACATTTTTGCAGATGGCCCCATCTGTAGTAGCACAGTGCTTATCTTCTGTGCCAGTGCTCCCAGATGCTTCTTCAAACACACACTGAGCACACTGATCTGAATCTACTGCAGGTAATACACTGACTATAGATAAGTACCTCACACAACCCCACGCCAAATAACCCAAACTATCACTTGAAGGCACTGTGGCCATGCTGACCATGATTTCTAAATATAAAATGCTGGAATGATTCCTTCTTACAGTTTTGGTCTCTATTCTGTTTAGTTTCATTTTCTTAGGTTTCATTTACTCTCTAAAGCAACAAGACAGCGAGAACAGTAACTGAGCAATCCCTGGTGATTGGAGGCTTCAGGGTTCAGCAGGCTCTGATTGGAGGCTTCAGGGTGCAGCAGATGAAACCTGAGAAGCTGTGATCACCAAACTTGTATTTGCTGTCGGAGTTTGTAGGAAATGGCAGCAGCAACTATTTCTTTTGAACAAGACCAATTTTGTTGTTCAGTTTGCCTGGAGGTTTTGAGAGACCCGGTCACAATCCCCTGTGGACACAGTTATTGTTTCGACTGTATTGAAGACCACTGGAACTGGACCAAGCAGAAAGACCAGTACAGCTGTCCTCAATGCAGGAAGGTGTTTAATCCAAGACCTCTGCTGAGTAGAAACACAGTTTTGGGTGAAGTAGTGGAAAAGTTTCAGCAAACAGGATTTCAAGCTGCAGCTCAGCACTTGGCGAAACCTGAGGAAGTGAAATGCAGTGCTTGTACAGGGAAAAAGAGCAAAGGTGTCAAATCCTGTCTTGTGTGCTTGGAGTCTTACTGTGTGGCTCACTTAAGAGTCCACGAAGAACGCTTTCATGGAAAGGTCCATAAACTGATCCCAGCTTCAGATCAGCTTAGAGAGAAGTGCTCCCACAGTGTGAAAGAGAGACACAAGGGCCATGACGTAGTCTCAGATGAGAGGACAACACAACAGGTGTGTTTGAACATTTCTTGAGATGCAGAAATGAATCCTTTATCTATTCATTTAAATTTTGGGAAGTTCAAACATGTTTACGAATAGCTTGACTTACTGTTGGATAAATGAACTAACAACAATGAAGATCTGAATTTACTTTTTATTCTAGTACTTTTAGTTTATGTACATAACACATTATGTAGGTTTGTGCACCAAAATTCAGATAGAGGTATTTAATGTAAATAGGGAGTTCCTCCTGATTTTTACAGTTTAATTTTCATAGGTTTAATTTTCTTTCTCGAGCAACGAGAAAAAGCAGAAACTGACACATGCATGATCTTTGGCCATATGTCAAGATGAGATTGTCCTCCTTTTTTCTATTACTAAAGGATTAGATAGCAGTGCTGCAATGTATTGTCAGATTCTTTCCGACATGCATCACAGGCAGACAATCCTTCGTAACAGAGACAGTTTTTTCCAAACTGTGAGCCTATGCTGCATACCATGAGATCATCATGCTAGAGGACTGCAGCTGAAAATGAGCCGACAGGCTAAGAGTTAATTGTGTGTTGTTCAGTCATGTACTCCTTACACATCGCATGTCACTGGTCAGATAGTGTCAGAAACCCCCTCCCCCTATACCTTATATCCTTTATAAAGTGCTGCAGGAATGAGTCCTAAAACCCAGAAAAAAGTTTGCATTTTTCACCTCCAGTTCCCTCATTCTGAAGTCGATGGGTTTTTTTTTAACAGTTTTTTGGCAGGATGCCTGAATTAGGGTCTGTGGTTAACACAAGCTTTTCATGCGTTTTATTCTTCACGCTTTATTATACAACACAAAATATGTCAGTAAATACCCCACTTGTGATTTTTTTTTTAAGCTTGCTGACAAGCGGATAAATGAGACTACAGAGGTTGTGTGGGAGACATTAAACGTCACCATGCCAAACAAGAAAACCTCAGCAGTCTGTCTTTACAGCCTTGTTGTGTTTATATTCACACTCATGCAAACTACTACTAATTTTCCCAAGATGAAAGGCTTTTGCAGAAGAGGTGAGCATGCTAAATCAAACTACTAGTTGAAAGGTAAGTAGTGGTGACACTGAAGTCATGTCCCATGGTGTAGTTCGTTTATAGCCTAATGAGAGAGAACTTGTTACATCTGTGTTATGGGTAGTGACCATGAACATTGTAGGATAAGACTGTACTGGAAGACCAAACTGTATTCCTTGTGTTTTCATTTAAATAATGTTTGAATTGTTCTCACTGTGAATACTGGTGTTATCTTAAGTTTCTAATGAGGACATCAATGTATATAGAATTTAATCTGTCACAGTTTCTCTGCTATTGACTGTAACATATGTTTTTGGTATTTGGCATATTGTCATTTGTTATACTATTCAAAAGAATAGAGAGTGACTGCAAATAAAATCTCCTGATTTCTGTTTAGATGGGCACAATATTCAACCTACTTGAGCAGCACAGACTGGAGTCCTACTACAATCAGTTTCTTCAGTTGGGTGTTAAAGATGAAAGAGATTTCCTGGATGGTGTGACAGATGAAGATCTAAACAACTTAGGTAAGAGTGCTGAATATGGATGAATGCCAACACCCTTCCAAAGGTATGCTTAGATTTTCAGTTTTACATGTTAATTGCTTGAAAAATGAAAACTTTATTCACAATACTGTGCAAGTGTGAAGAGAATTTATAAATTTACCTGTAATTTAACTGTAGCTTCCTAGAACTCTTGAATAATTACTTGTCTGACTTGAACTTAAAAGTTACACTAAAGATTAATGTCACCACCTAATGGAAAATAAGATACATTAAAATTACACCAAGTTACCAGTAAGATGAACTTATGCACATCACAATTTAATGCAGCGTTCATGTAATAAATATCTTTGTAAAATGTTTTAACTGTTTGTAATTGTTGACAGTGTTAGAAGTGATACACTGTTTTTAAATTTGGATTCTTTAGTTTGTGGCATAATTGTATTATAAGAAAGGATGAAAAACACATGATTGGAAATGTAAAAATGAGCAGCCATAAGGACAGTCCAGTGGCTGTGCATGATGAAATTCAAGTTATCACACTGATAAGACATATAATAAGCCATATTGAAATATATTGTCTCTGCATTTTTAAAGGTTTAAGTCATGTGGAAAAGAACCGTTTTTCAGCTATGAAAAACTTCATTCAGAGACTCAGAGTTCCAGAGCATCAAGTTCAAACTGTTAAATCTCTGCAAAAATCAATGGAGGTGTTCTCTCTGCAGTACACATACCCCAAATGTCCTCAACCAAAACCTATTAAAGGTAAGAGGAAAGCATCTTATAATGCATTTTTTAACATTTATATCATTAGTTCAGTTCTTTCTACTGACTTGTTTACAGTGTACAGCATGAGGTGAGTTTACCTTCAAATGTTGAGTGACTGTGAACAGAGAAATACTTAAGACTGGTGCCAAACCGTGTCCTGAAATATAACACCCTTTGCATAATAGTAGTTCAAATGAGATTTGAAATGGTTTAAATTTTGAACTTACAGATATCGATCCAGCGCAAAACACAATTGAAGATCTGATGTTAAGGATCTGTCATCTTGAAAATGTTGGCAGCACCAAAGGAGTCTGTCTCTACACAATTGATGGGATGCCCTTGACAGATGATCCCTTCTTCAACACATGTGAGCAGACTTTTTACAGTTAAGGTTGCTAGATGAAATGGTATTATAGTTTAAGTACATTAGAGCAGTTGAAAAACTTACCTGTAGGTATATACAGTATATATATTTTATTCATGATCAAACAAGTCTAGACTATAGCGCAGATCACAGAAAAATCAGCGCAGGCACTAACCAATCAGATCATGTTTATGTAGGTCCAGCCTGGCATTCAGCATCAAAATGGAGAAGATGTTGATTATTGTGGTGGATAATCACCCTGTTCTCTGTGATCAGATTATTTACACACTGGGACACAAACCGGAGAAATCAAGAATATAGAGAGGTGACAGGGGCTGTTTGGTGTCTGGTTATACAGTTTATTTACCAAGTAATTCCATGTATCTTTCAAGAAGAAATAAGAGCTGTTAATGTTTGTTAAAAAAAAAAAAACAAGTTTGATGCTTTCATTCTGGAAATATAAGGGTCTAAAATAAATAGCTTTTTTTTTTACCTTTATTTGACTGTTTTAGTGTTTTGACCATGTGTGGCATTACTGCATATTGTGGTATTTAAGGGTGCACTTTACACTCAGTTCCCAGTTTATTAGTATACCTAACAATAACTAATACAACAGTCCTGTGACAGCCTATTTTCATGAAGGTTGTAATGATCATTTGATTGTTGAAACTGTTATGCATTTTCACTGTCGTTCAACCCTTGTGGCATTGGCATTACTTTTTATTACAAGCTTATAATTCAAACATGCTAAGATTGTAGGGGTAACCTTCAGCACTAAATTGCTTCACTCATTCACAATGCCTTACCTGTTTCTACCATGGCACAGTTAACATCACACCAACTGTTAACTGACTTTGGGGAACCAATCCCCTTTTTAACTACAAGAGAGGGGTTGGTTTTCCCAGATGAAACGACCTTGAATGTAGAAAGCGACTACACTTTGTTACATGCAGAATAACATTTTCAATATTTGTTTGAAATAAGTTTGATTTTACTTCAGTGGGACAAAATATAATGCAGTTTTTAATTTTTATTGGCTCTCCATACAGGGTCTTTGAAAGACAGGCACATTCAAAGTGGAGCTGTGATCTATGCCATATTCACACGAAAGGAAAACCTGGAATATGCCCGTCAAATGCCAAAGCAAGAGTTTGGTAAAACTTTTGGAGAGGACACCATTCGATGCCACATCATGCTCAAGGTATGTCTTAACTATATGGGTTGTTATTCAAGTAATGATATTAGCACCTGATACCAGCAGTTCTTACTTCCAATATAATAACCCATTTAAGAAGACATTGCCCCCAGTGTGTCCGGTGATGGTGCAAGAGGATTGGGCAGGAAAGGGCAACTCCTTCCCCATGCAGCAGTTAAACAGACTCTCCATGAGATACAGACTGGGCCAAATCCATAACTAAAGCATTGGGGGTGTTTTATATCAGGAAATATGCAGCCCTGTGTGTTTGATTTATTGTGCACTTGATGCTGATGGCCTTATTCTACAATGTCTTACAAAAAATGACAGCTTCATTTTTTTGTTTGCACTTATTATTTTAATGAAGATTTGACAAGTGTTGCCAGAATTTTGTTAAGGCAAAATGTTGTCAACTCTTGTTGTAAATGGCCCCAGTGCCTTATTTTGTTAACATGTACAGTATATAAAAGTTAAATCTCTATTGCATGTTTTATTCACTTTAGGGAGACTTCGACCTGATGGTGAACTTACAAACCGACACTTTAACCAGTCTGAGGCTCAAGTTGTCAAATGAAACTGGAATCCCAGCACATGTCCTTCAGTACAAGTAATTCAGAATTACCACAATGATACACATGGAATTTGTGGCTTGTGACCCTGTTTGTCAACAGATCTTTTCTCATGTAGTATTTACTACCCGATCAGTACCCCTGTTGTTTGGTGTGCCTGTTATATTTGCAGAGGACAACGCTATCATGGTGACACACTACAAAGCTGTGGAATCTCTGGGGGGTCAACAGTTGCCTTCTCTTTATCCACGTTTTGTGATGAGGATCCATACAATGAGACTTTCTTCATTAATGACATTTTGCCATCAGTCCAACAGACCCAGAAAGGAATCAGTGTGTTCCTGTCCTCACTTTATGCTGTTGTAAGCAGTGTTTATAATATATTGTTCCCATTATCTTGCTATTTCATTTACTTTATTATCTATATTGCACTACCCAATGTTTTCCTTTACTTACCAGTCATTTTTTGCACTTGACAAGCCATTTTCCACCTTTTTTGCCTTTCTTTGAAAAGTAAGTCTGGTGATATTCTTTATTTTCTTATTGTCAACCAAGTTCATGACAGCTCCAAAACCAACAATAAGTTGATCTTCTAGCAAGTATTTTCTGTGTACTCAAAGAGTGATACAGCTTTTTTCTTCTGGGCAGTAGTCCATTGTTCAGAAACGTTTAAAGTGAGCCACACTGTTCCACTGGGTGTTCTGTCATTATCATGAACATGGCCACACAGTTAATTCCGAATCAGTTTTCTCATACAGCATCCTGCCGATCGTTCGATCTGCACTGTATGACAATCGTTTGCTTAAAACATCAGTGCCCGGCTGTTTTAAACTTAAGTTTTAGAATAATTGTATTTTCAAGTGCCGTTAAGATTTTACATCTTCAATAGGAACAAATGGACTTGGGGCTGAGGGTAGAGACGTATGAGTATTGAGAGACAAACTAATACATTTGTTGATTTTGGTCTTTTCATAGCATTTGTTGACAGTAACAAAGTACAGAATACTGCCAAATTCATTTCACTTTCCCCTTTCCTCTCTTTAGATTTAATTCAGTAAAGATTTATTTGAGGAGGAGTTATTACCCAAAACTTGTGATTTTAATTTTGCCAGTGTCTGCCATGTTTGTAGTGGTGGAAATTCCAAGGTTTCTGTGTCATATTTTCAGACATCAGTATTTTAAGTGTATAATCTTAGCTTTGTCAAACGCCACACCTTCTACAACAAATATGAAGCTGATAGCTGCAATGGAGACATCACAACCACCTTAGCAGTGAAGCAAAATTCTGTTGAATGTTATGCAATAATAAAGAAAAAATTTTTTTTTAAATGCTTTAGTTAAACTAATTATATGCTCTTAATGTATTTGACAGTTATATTATCTTGAGTAATTGGAATACATCTTTTCAACTCTATTACTATTACCCAATAAGTAAATGATTCAATCACTGGGCCTCCAGGTAAAATCTATTCTGTTAGTCAAATATTTCTCTCCCTATAGACACTGCATTTCTTTTTTGTGCCTTTTTATTTAGTTTGACTATATCCTGTTTTCCTTCTGAAGCTATTTGTGTTTAAATGTAACTTGCATCTACCATGATAATCAACTCAGGAAGATTTTTCACTCTGCCCTTTCTTGAAATTAATTAAAACCAATCTGAAAATATGTTGAATCTATGAATAAATTTGGTATATTTTTTTACTTTCCCTTCTCCAGTGGTATTAACCTTGTTTTAAAAGCATTCTCTTTATCTTTTAGAAAAACCACCATTCCAACACAATACAAAATAAATTGATTGCCTCTGTAAGAAAACTGACTGGATGTAACCCTCTGGCCCAAAGTTTGCACCAGTTACTCTGCAGGAATGAAAAGATGACAAGGATCCAGAAGGTAAACAATATGATGTAATACAATACTCTGTACTTTGTACTGAGTGTACCAAGTTACTGCACTACAATTTGACTTCATACATTATGCTGTCTTCAAAAAAAATGGACACAACTCCTTTTTAAGTTTATGTAGCTTTAAACCCACCGTGTCATTGTACTCATGCTAGTTAAGTCAGTTAGTGGGAAAATGTTTTCTGTAATTGGAGTGATATAACCTTTCACAAGTGCCAATTTCTCCATGTCTGCTTGTTACGTTGCTGTAGATTGCAGTTTTTGAAGGCTTGTACATGCTCTTCAGAGAGCTTTTGCCCCAACATGGATCTGAACGTGGGGAAAAAGTCATCAAGGACCTGGATGTCTTTGAGAATTCATTGTACTGCTGGGCATATCTTCTTTCAAGAGCAAAGGTATGATGATACTGGGGTTTGACTGAAATGGGCTTTTGAAGTCACTAATTGCTAAAGTTTTTAAATTTTGTGTGTATATACCTTATAACACCTTTTGTGAATGTAGAGATAGATTTGAATTTATTTGTAAATTTGTCCTACATTTCCAGTTATTTGTTGATTTTTGAAATGATCACTTCTGAATTTTCTTATTTTGACAGAAACAAGCATCAGCCCATGAGAACTACGCACTTATCACTCTTACATCTGAAGATAACAGCCGTTTCTGTGAACCAGTTAGAGTACCTGGAGTGCCAGGTACCTTTGAACGAGCGTACGTTCTCCAGAAAATCAAAGGTAAAACTAAAACAAGTTTTTATGTGAATGAGAAGATGCATCATACTAGATTTCTGAGAAGAGGCAAGAGGCTAATTACAAAATGCTCAGAGTAAAAATACCAAGTCTTGAAATATTTGTTTCTTAATATCTCTTGACCTTTGGTCTAACCACGCATGTTTCATTTTTAACCATGATCACAAGTGTTTCTAGTGTGCCCTCAACCAAGATTTCATGGTTGTACAAGGAATTTTGTTGTAGGAAACTGAAGGAACTTTATTTTTTAAAGTCTGATGATGAAACTTTTTTTTTTTTTTTTTTGAAGTTTGGTGTAACACATAGACAATTTTAGGAGTTTTGTTCCACTCTCACGTACCACTTCTTTAATGCTGAGGGAGCTTGTCAGTGAACTGCTCTTATTCTACATATAAAGATGTTGGCATTTTTCATCTCTGTCAGCTAAACTGTTTTAGATATTGTGAAGAATAGTAAAAGAAGCTGCCACTGTGAGATGAAGTGTCAGGCCCTTAACTGCAGTTTGTACAAATTAGCACATGTCTAAAGTACATAAATGCCTTTTACCATAACGTACTGTTTTATGGGAGAACCACTTGCATCATTGCTGCCTCACACATTCTGATAGTGGTTGCCCCTGGCATAGTTTGGCATGGATATCCAGCATATATAGACTCTTGGCTTAAAGTTTTCAGACACGGAGCAAGGCTGTTTTAGATTTGAAAATAGATGATTATATGTCTGGAAAATATTTTTGTGTACTTTTTTAATTGTCGTGTAGCAAGAATATGGCTATATATGTATACAGCCACAAGGAACCCTATATTTTGTATTAATCAAGTAGACCTACTTAAATAATAAAAACCTTTGTTTACCTTTTTGGCTCAGTGAAGTTTCAGCTCAATAATGCACGTGACCGTGCTACTTTGAAAAAGCACTGCATTGAATAGGCTATTCGTTTTGTGTTCAATTTTCATGGTTTAAGTCCTGTATAGAAATTTAGCATTTTTATTTTTTTCTTGCAAAACTGTGTGTTCTTTAGTAGTGAATGGTGTGTTTTTATTATTGATTTCATGTTCTGTTCTTTTGTTTAGATGGAGACAAAATTCCAAGCTGCACTGAAGAGATTTTGCGAGAAACCTCAGTACAGAGAGCTACTGACATTGAGAAAATCTTGCTCAGCTTGCCTCCATCATTCAGAACATATCCTCTCTGGATTCATCATGACAAGACCACTGGTCAGAAGTATGTACCATCAAGTTCTTACTTTTCATTAAATTACTGCAAATATGTTTTTATTGTTGTTTTTCTGTTGGCAGTTTTGAGAAAGAGTTCTCAGCCTTAAAGTTGTTGCTGGTTATTTTACTAGTACAGTACAGTAGATGCAGTATATTGTAGTATGTTTTTGTTTGAGTGTTGCAATGATAAGTGTTTGCTTAAGACTTATGATTGTACTCAAGCCATAATTGTCAATAACCTAAACAATGAAATGACAGCTTTCAGGTCAATATTCAGAGAACTTTTGGAAGTATGGTTGAAAGATTGAATACTTTCCCTCACCTCAATGTGACCCCACCTCTACGTCTGAAGGATCTAGGACAGACAGAGGTTCGCCTTGTTCTGCTGAGTGAAGGTACTCCATGAAATCATATCCTGGATTGTCATTCCTTTCTGTGCATATAGAAAGTTTCATACTGCATTGTTGGTTTTATGGGTTTATGATCTTGATGGCTCCTTTTTTTGTGCATATTTTCTTTGTCAGACAACCTTGGTGTTTATCTGTATAAAGACAAAGGATCCGCAGATATGATCAGAGTGCACGATTGTCTGGATGGCAAAGAGAAAACGTTGGATGTGAATGTACTGGCAGCCAGGTGAGTACCTGAACCTTACAGCTTGTATAAAAACAAGAATTTTGAAATCAGTTAGTATACATTATAAAACAGAATTGTTTTTTGGGATTTTTAACAGCCCCTGTTTTTTTCATTAGTAGAATGAGAGCATTTTTATGCCCCATGCCGACGACAGCCGGAGACATTCTGTTTTCGGGTTGTCCGTCCGTTTTGGTGGTCAGAGGTCAAGGTCATGGTGACCTTACAAAACACAGACCACCTGGAGGGAATTTCTGTGTTCTCCAGTAAAGTTTTCACCCGTGGCCCATATGGCTTAATTTCAGTCATTTTTCTGTAGATAATGATGATGAATGCCAGAGCCACTGGGATGTCTAGCTGATGTTTTGTTCATCAATCCATCATATAACTGATTGTCATGTTGTTTGTTTGATTTTAACATTTAACACAGGACCGGTGACCATAGAGATGACCAATCACTTGTCACAACTAGGACTCCAAAAGAGGCCATACTGGTAACACTTCTTGCCTTGCTTGACAATATCTATGTCTTGAATTGGGAAAACGCACTTCACAGTGTGCAGCCTGTACAGTGACTAGTCCTGAACAATGCACTTCAAAAAATACATAATTCAGTTTAAATATTGGTATTTTATGTAAGGCTGTCAAGGTCATTAGTATTTTAGGGAAAAAATAGCCATTTTATTTGTTTTTTGTTGTTGTTGTAATGAAGTTTCTACTACATCAACAACAGTAGTCCATACATACAATACATGTCATTGTTCTTGACTTTGTTTTCATCAGGTCCTGATAGACACAAGTTCGTCCATGGACGAGGAGTGCTACAGAAATACAGGAATAAAGAAAATTAACGCTGTGAAAGAGCTCTTTGACAACTTTGCGTCAAGAAGCATGGCTTATGATTTCCATCATGTCATTGGCCTTGTGAAGTTCGACTCCATGGTGAAAACTCTTCACACATTTACTGAAAATCTGGAAAAGTTCAAGGTAAATGTACATACCCCATCCATCAACATGTCAAAGGAGCATTCTGGGCAAATGAGGGTTTGTCGTGTATGGAAACATTTGCATTCCATTTTTGATGTTTCAATCTACCTCAATAGAAATGTAAATTTTCTTTTTTTCTTTTTTCTTTATTTATTATTATTTTTTTACATTTTTAGGAGCACATACGTAACCTTCAGCCAAATGGGTGTACTCTGCTGTATGATGCCCTACGACGTGCAGTGTCTGAGTTAGAAAAGGTCAAGACAAAGTTCCCAGATTGTAGACTTCGCGCCATGTGTCTCACTGATGGAAATGATTCTGGGTACATTTCCTTCCCTGTGCTATTGTGCTGCGTTACCACCTTTACTATTTCAGCTACAAAAATATGCATTAAGTGCTTTACCTTTTAGTTGAGCAGGTGTTGACTAATGCATCATGTAAGTACCAGCCCCAGATCAGCTAAATGGTTGACTCTGTAATCTCTAATTGTTTATAATCTGTCTCAATAAATTCACCAAATGGTTAGAATATCAACAATTACCCCTGATTTCAAAACACGCTTTATTATTTACCGCATTGACATTGAGTAAGCTAGTCATACAGTTTATCATCTATTAATCCTGCTATATGAACTATTAACTACAGATTGTGATTTTATTTGGGGACAGCGGAAGTCATAATCTGAATATTGTCATATTTCCAAAGATCCTCGATAGAGCCAGTTGCAGTTACAGCCAAACTGCTCAAATGTGACATCATTGTAGATTCAATCCTTCTTGGAGATGTGGAGAACAACATGCTGCACGGAATCAGCAATGCAACAGGTATGCCGTTATTACCAAATTATATATAAAGCTGCACAAAAATGCTACATATGCCATATCCTGTCTCTGAGTTCTCTAAGACACATTTTAACTCAAAGCAATTACCAACCTGTAGTCAGAAAATTTAGATAAATTATTTTCTGACCATTTCCAAATATTCACAATTAAATCAACTATGAATGAACCATCAATTGCATTTCAGGTTAGGCTCATCCTCACCATCATTTGTTTGTGTATTAAAAAATTAAGAAAATGAACGATGTCATTAGTAACAATGGCCAAAATGTGGCTCACCACATATCCATGATTGCTTTCAGGTGGTTGCTGTTTCAAACCGCACACAACCAAAGAGGGTTTGAAGCTGTTTGAGATTGAGACAGTTCTGTCTTTGGAGCAGAGGAAACCCAAGAAAAAACTTGACCCATCCTCTATCAGTGAGGTCAGTTGCAGTGTCTTCTATTCTGTTTAAAGCTGCTCTGAAAATGAAACACATCACAGTAATTCCTTTTATAGTTTTAAACTTAAAATTTGGCATGATGTGTTCATAAATTTTTCCCTGTTATTTTATAGCATGCTTTAACAGGCATCTTTGCAACTCATGGATATGATGAATATCCAGAGACATCTTTACCAAGCCAGATGAACAACAAAGTGACAGGGACAGAGAGGTAAGATTTAGAAACACATCCTCTGGATGCTGATAATAAACCTGATCAAGTTATTGTGACCTTTGTCCATCTGTTAATGATCACATTCTTCATCTAATTTGTCAAACATAAAGGTTGTGTTTATAAATGATAGTGTCAGGCAAAGGTGAACTAATTTGGTGAACAGGTTGCCCTTGACCCATCCAGCCGTTTAGCAGTCATTTAATTTTGTTGTAGCCCCTAGTGGCAAATGTCATGAATTCTGCAGGATAGTTTGGAGTCCCTTAGTGCTACAGCCACTGATTATTTTCATTTTCAATTGAAATGCTGTGTCAGAACAGTGAAAACGGTTCACCACAATTTCCACAATTATTGATTGTCTGATTCATTTATTGACCAATTGGACAAAAATGTGTTTCACAATTGGCCAACACCAAACACAATCCTCTGAGGGTTTTCAATGGCAAAAATGATAAGGCTTTTGAAGATGTGTGCATTACATTTGAAGCATTAATGATCTTTCAAAATAGTGCTCTGAAAAAGCGGCTTCTGGAGTTGAAGGACGAGCGTTTAATGGAGAAGGACAAACGTGTCCTGGAGGAGCTGAAGAGCCTGCATTGTGACCCTCATCCCTTCTTCAGAGTCTTTCCATCAGAGTCAGACTTTAGTAAGTGGCATTGTTGCTCTTGACTTGTTTTTTGCTCCCACAAAACAGGATCTAGTCTTACAAATATTTAACACGTCTATAATTTGTTTGGGTTCTCTTGTCCTTTATAGACTCACATTATGTAAGTGACAGCTCATGAAAACCAACATTTTAATTGTTTTAACTATTTATTATTAAACTGTAGTCCAGAGTACCCATTGTGCACTGTCTAGCCAGCCTTCATTGTAGTGTGACACTGGAAATGAGACTAGTTGTTTGATAGAATATTAAGATAAAGACTTTTTTTACTATTGGGATGTACAGGATATCGCATTAAGCTGATGTAGGTCATGAGGTGACCATCTATCATTAAATATGAAGTGTAATCCTTTCATAGCAACAGGGTTCAATTAGTAATTTTTTTTATCTTCAGTGTTCTGGAGGATTCTCATGCAAGGCCCTCCTGACACACCGTATGGAAAAGGTGTGTTTGAGCTGTACTGCCAGTTTGGTCCTGACTACCCAGTGAAGCCTCCACTTGTTCGCTTTGTCACAGGAGTATCCTGCCAACATAAAACAACTGAAAAGTTATTATTACATTGCATTCCGACGTCTACACAGTGTTATATTGTAATTATTACCATGATTATTGCTTCATCTCTAACTCAGTGAGGTTATATGATGGCAAAAGTTATTACATACCCTGTGCATGTGTTTTTTGGTAGTGAGATTTTCTTAACAGTATGACAGGTGTACCACTGCAATGTCAACAGCGTGGGCCGCATCTGCCACAGCATATTTGACCGTAGCTACAATGCCCATATTACCATGAGAGAGATCTTTGATGCTGTGTATGGACTGCTCATCATTCCTGAGCCTGACGATCCACTGGACAGGTGAGATATTTACATGTTCATAAATGAATCACACTAACGTTCATATTTTATCTGGATATTTCTTGTGCTGCTGATATTTGTGATCCATTTACAAAGTCTAATGTGTTGCATTGATTTAAAATGTTATGTGTGGTAGAAATTTGTTTATCATTGACTGTTTCATAATTTACTAGCACTGAGAGAGTAAAGAAATTTGGAAGGTGACACCTTGTGCCTAATCTTTTTGGATTTGTGACTTTGTACCAATTTACAAGAACAGAGATTTCACCCTCAACTAAAAAAATGTTTTACAACAATAGCATGATGAAACAGGGGGCCTGCACCATGAAGCGAGATTAGTGGGTTATATAGCTTCAGATGATGACAATTGTAATGAGAAACTCAGCATGCAATATCTTAGTGTTCGTAATCAAATACACACCGACCACATTGGTCAGTGTAATGTCATATTTGAAGTATTTGACTTGTATTTTGAACTTCTTTTGGAAGCGTTTTGGCTGAGGAGTTCCTGACAAACCGTGAGACGTATGAACAAGAAGCCAAGAAACACACAGAGCAAACTGCAGGACAATCGCTGGATGACATGGAGAAGGTGAATGAACTAACATTCTTAGTTAGTTGTGGTGGAATATTACTTTCCATATAACAGTGATGTATTTGGTGTCTTGCAGTCATTATATTGATATACTATGTGACTTGTTTTGTCTCTTTCTTTTATTTTAAAGAAATTGTTGGATTCTGTGCCACAGTTTATACCGCGACATCTAATCTGTCCACTCACCAAGAAAATGTTTGTTGATCCTGTGAAAACCGTGTATGGCACTGTGTATGAACGCAAGGCCATTGAGGAACACCTCAAGCAGTGAGTTAATTTGCTACTGTTGACACTAATTAAAAGTGAGCTATGTCTATGTCATTACAAACCTGATTCATAACCAATTTATCAACAACATGCTTGTAAAGGAGGCCATCTAATTGCTTTGGTCCCATTTTAAATTACATGTACTGAAAAAGACTTACATCAAAGGGCCTTTTGTCAAATAAATTAGGTTAAAATTTAAATAAAATTAAAGTAGGTAAAGCTCTGGCTACAATTCCCTGTCAATGTTTTTGGCAGTGAGTCTGAATCCGCTATCACCCCCCAAAAATCTCAGCAATCAATCCATCTGGTGCATTGCCATGTGCTCTATTTTCACTGTTGTATACTCTGTTGCAGACACAAGCATGACCCTATGGCTGGCCCAGGACATGACCTTGAGCTTAGTGACCTTACAGCAGACTGGGATATGAAGAAAATGGTGATGGATTATCGATCTCATCAAATTCAGTGAATCTTTGGAGAAAAACGTTGGAGTTAAAGCTTTGTAGTTTTGTGTTGGTGTTAAAAGGAAATTAACCAGTTACTCTTCATATTTTACTATCTAGTTCATCTTATTTAATCTTCCTTTAAAGCCTGTCATGTTGAAAATGCATATTTCTGAGCACAACATGCAATAGCACACAAATTATGAGTGGTTTGAATTGTGTTTATTGTATATAACTTGTCAGCTATTGTCAGTGACATGGTGCTTCTCTCACACGAACCCCAGAAAATTACCCAATTAGAAAAGTCTGAATACATTCGCACTAATTTGTCCCTGAAAATTGGTTTAATATGTACTTGATAAGCCTATTCGTGTATAGTATATGTCTTTCCTAACTTTTCCACATTTTGAATTCATTATCACATAATTTGATAAGCGAATGCAATTCTAAAAACGTAAATGTCATAATAATAAACTTAATGTAGGCTCAAATGTTTCTTACTGAATATAAAAGTGAATCTTTGGCTATTTTGACCAGTTGTTTTTGTCCAGACGGGAGCACTAAGTGGACAGTGATAGCAATTTGGGTTTCTCTGCTGTCTGACATAATTATTTAGAGATGATTATTGCTTTGATTTTTTTGTGGGTTGGTCAATATTTTTTCCATATTATCAGTTATGTCTATGCACAGTTTTGCTACTTAAGCAATTAAAAAAATTATGAATCACTTTGTATTGTTGAATTAAAGTTCAAGTTTACTGTTTGTCTCACTAGTGATTACATAAAAATAAAGCATGGGAAAGGGACAAAGCCTTTTTTTCTATTTTATATGTGCAGCAAACATTTTCATGTAAGTCTTGCATATAGTCACCCAAAGATGTGTGTCACTCAGATTTCTCGGACTTCCTCAAGAGTTGTTTTATTGTTTGGCAGTGTGTTACAGATGTAATTGTGGTAATATTATTAAGAAGAATATGCCATAATGTTGCATATGACCTTTCTGAAGCAACCCTGAGCATAGGCAGGAGTTGGAGCCGTGATAAGCCTAATTGAATCAACTGAACTGATTAAATCAATTAAATTAGGCTATATTTACATACAGAACCTTAACATGTTTGACTGTAAATGAATTGTGCAAATATTTGTGCAGATTTATGTAGAAGTAACAAGTGATGCAACTTTGAAACCATCATTGGGGTAGGTCTTCTTAGGGTCATATTGATGTTTTTTGTATTGTGAAGTAAACTATGTGATTGCTTTGATTGGAAGACAGCATCCTACTACTTTGCTGCACATTAAAGCTGTGGGATGTTCACATAATCTGCGTCAGTTACTGTAAGATAGGAATGTGGGCTCCACTGCTGTCTGTTACACTGTTAAATGATAAACAGCATACTGGTCTTAGATGAGGAACTGTAATACTTATATACTTATATAATACTTTTAATTTTTATAATTTGGCCAAGACAACATTTAAGGCAAAGAAACCTACACTTGCCAAAATCATTTTATCTGTGGACCCAAATATGAACCAGCAGTAACGTTTACATCTATACTGCTAGTATAAAGACTGTCACGTGTCAGTGGTTAAATGGGACGTAGTTATCACTTACAAGACTTTATTAGTATTTTATAGTTGATGACTAGACAGCCAATCCTCGCCTACCATTTCGCCTTACGTCATGTTCGTATTACAGGAAGTGAATCACTCGCCTTCAAATTAAATTTCCTTATATTTGAAAAACATATATAGAATCACTGATCTACCCGCGATGTTAAAGGGCCATTTTTAAGACAAAAACTCATTCTTTGTAGATTGATACTACCGCTGCAAGTTTGTCGCTTTTCTTCTTGATGGAGCGTCAGAAAAGCCCATTGATGTTTTTATTTTGGTGGCTGTAGCCGGAAGTGTTTTAAATGTACACACTTAAACTTTGTGCTTTACTGACGCTGATTGACTGCACGAAGTGAACGCTGTTGACTCTGCAGATTTGAGGAGAAACGGGGACTCAGACAGCAGGTGAGTGTTACTGGATTTCCCAAAAAGTTATTTTTTTCTTTGTTTCGATTTGTTTACGTTCGCCTAAAAGCTGGACTGAAAACTACGCGGTATTACTTCAACAGGTTGTTTTACTTCAAACGTGCCAGCGTTATGGCTAACTTAAATTTGAAATCACTAAAGGCTGTGGCATTACTTTCAACTTTTGTGTGTGGCGTTTCTGGCACAGCGTTGATTCACTCTAAAATAACCATGTGCGCTGAAGTAAGGCAGTTTTTGCTGAGGGGTTAAGCCAGGACCTGACTTTCCTGCAAAACCTGTTTACACATTCACGTTTGGTTAAATCACTTCACAGTTCCCCTGAAAAGTGGAGACACTGAGTCACAATGGGTCTATAGTTGAACTCCCTGTTAGGACGGTAATATAAGGGAAAAGTACCCCCAGAAAATGGCATGTTTCATACTGCAGCTTTAGGAGGTTCAACACTTCAACTTTTTACTGTTGACATTAAACATGAAATCAGATACACAACAGACTAACATGCCTTAATAAAAAATTATGAGAATTGTTGGCCTTAGTGAAACATTACGAGCCAAACTTGACCAGAAATATAAATCACTGTGGTTTAAATAGTTTTGGACAACAATGCAGCTCTATGGCACAGAGGCTACACCAGCAACAGTCTTTAATGGGATCAATTAATTGTGTGTCTTTTCTATAGGATGTGTAATAATCTTGAATTTATACATCATAGTAACCCCACTGCTTCTTCTGCTTGTATGTGTCCTTTCCCTAGAGAGATGTGGTGGGTCCTGTGGGTGCTCGCCGCCCTGCTGGCTCTCTTCTGCAGTCTGGATGTGTGGTACTTCCTACGGGCAGCGGTGGTGATCCTCCGGGCCTGGTTCCAACCTCCGGTCTTTGACATCACAGCAGAGCAGGTCCTAACAGGCCGAGTCACTCCCCATGACATTGACATGTGCCACATGAACAATGCCCGTTACCTCAGAGAGTGTGATTTCGCCCGGTTCTCTCTCTACACACGTAACGGTGTCTTCAAAGGAGTTCGAGCCCTCGGCGCTTCAATGGTTGTGGGGGCCACCACCATTCGTTACCGAAGAGCTCTGTGTATAGGTGAGGGGTACGAGCTGCGGAGTCGGATCGTCACTTGGGATGACAAAGCCTTTTTCCTGGAACAGAGATTTGTGTCAACAAGAGACGGGTTGGTGTGTGCCATCATGTACTGCAAGCAGAGTGTCATCCGCAGCAGCCCAGACAAGATCATGCAGCACCTGTGTAAAAGGAAGGTGGGAAAAAAGTTTCAGAACAAATGCAAGTTGCATATTGGTAAGGTTTAATTATTGAAGAACATTGATACTGAAGGTTTGCTCCTTGCAGGTGGAGTGCCCTGAGTTTCCAGACGACCTTCAGCACTGGGTCAACTTCATCTCTGCCAGCAGCCAGACCCTCAGGGCAGAGAGTGGACTAGAGGAAAAGAACAAATGAGGCATTGCATGGACAGCTATTAAGACTGGCTTTCGTGAGACATCTAATACACCAGCTCAGGATTCAAAGTCTTCTGAGAGAGACATTTGTCAATCCACTTGACCTGAACACACTTGTGCCTACTTTACTCGTGAACTTTGCTTAGACCACAATACTCATGCCAAACACAAGAAAAAAACAACATACTTCATGGTTCTGAGAGGCTGCTAAAGGCCATGAATAATCTTTACTTATACACTAATAAGAAAGTAATATGATTGTATAAAGTATGTGTTCATGTACTACAGAAGCACTAAAACAAATAAAATTTGAACTCCTGTTGATGCACTTTTATGCCCACAATATGTATTTATGTGCACACGTGTGCCTCACATAACATTCAATAAGAGTCAAGTTAGGTACAAGTTGTTACTGTAATCAACACTATGGTATACAGCAGAAAAATCAATGAAAGTGGTTACAAATCAGAAAAAGATGCAATACAACAAATGAGCAAAATCTTTTGTAAAAAATAAATAAATAAATAAATAAAACCATTAAAAAAAGTGTCACAGTGTGACAGAATAACATTAACTTGCCATAGCAAGTGTACAGTGATTTATTTAGTAAAAAGCAGTTGTTGCTACAGAAAGAGGATGTCCAGCTGACACCATCAGCTTCTAGCAGGAAGTACATGCTTTTGGCTGAGCTCATGTTACAATACACATATAAAACTTAACTTTTACAGTACTATTTTCCCTGAAAGATCTTTGATTTTCTTTATCAAAATACTGTTTTGGCTATTTGTCAAAAATTAAACTTTGACAAAACTTCAAATCAAACTTCCTCTGATGGACCATTTTATACACAGAGAGTTCAGTTTAAACTCTCTGTGTATAAAATACATATCCACACATGTAGAATTGAGATTCACAAGTGTTTTTTCACTTCACAAATATAAATTGATTGAAGGGAATTGTTTGTGTATTTGCAGATCCTTTTTATATTTGCAAGGTATTTTTGTGAGTTTACAAATGTATCTTTTGTATTTGTGGAAAGTGTTTTATATTTGCAGATTACACATTTACTCTCTGATTGTCAATCTGTTCACACAAACGATTTTGACACAAATCTACCTACACACTGCTGCTTCTATTGCTCTGACAAAAAAAAAAAACATAGATCCTCCCAGGTGCATGCTGCCCCTATACCTGCTTACCTATACAAAAAGTTGCCTAAAGTGCTGCCCAGTTGCAAAGCAAACTGAAGAAATAAGACAACTAACAGAAATACTAAATTAATATAGTCTTAAAAAAAGACAGTTATACCCAAGAGGTAATAAATATCTTCTACAAATATACACAAACGTAAAAATTATGATTTTAATAATAACATGAATAAAAAAACATTTT
This sequence comes from Seriola lalandi dorsalis, assembly GCF_002814215.2. Classification (NCBI taxonomy): domain Eukaryota; kingdom Metazoa; phylum Chordata; class Actinopteri; order Carangiformes; family Carangidae; genus Seriola; species Seriola lalandi. The sequence continues at coordinate 252,341 of NW_019524930.1, forward strand.
AAATGCTATTACTGTCACGTATTTACATTAACAATTTAAATTCTTTATGAGGATCATTGAAATCCCCTTTTAAGTTGGGTTTAGGGTTTCATGACTGGCTTTGTGTACATGCTTTTTTGCCATAATGAGACTTGTGTTAATTGACACCAACCATACACATTTCCTTGTATGATGACGTCAGTTATTCAATATGAAAACATAACCGTGTAACCATGCCGACAATGCAACCACTGACATTACTTGTCGTCACAGACCACCCGGAAGTCCTGTTCATTCATTCTACCGGTTTCTTCAAGTTGCATCGCATCTCATGGTAGCACTGTGTTCAGGAGGCACGGTAAGTTTTACTGTCATAAAAAGACACTTCTGCTGTCTTTATGATTAATGCTTGAAGTCCGACATTGACAACTTCCCGAATAGCGACTTTACTGGAACGACTACGGTCTCTTCTCTGACTAGGCCACCAGCTACTGGCAGCTAGCAGCTAAGCTAACAGATTTGGCTGTCAGCAGGTTGTATGGAGCAGCGTTAGCTTCATAGTCCTCTCAAGGTTGAAGTGGGTGATTGGAGGAGTATGCTGCTTTCGTATTTTGAGTCATAATATTATGCCAAAGAGTGAAAAGACACTGACCGATTGTTTTTCTACACATTTGCATTGTCATCGATGAGGTAAAATGTGCATTTAGTTAAATATTTAATACTGAATGTGGTCATGAATTTAGAAAACACTAACTGCCCTAAGTAAGCAGTTTTTTAGACAAGTGAAGGCAAAGTTGATTTAGACATCAACAAGGCAATACAACGTGCTTTTCATAAGCCATAAACGGTATTAAGACTATGGACAGATTATTAAACAGGCCTACTGGGCACAGACCCAGGGACCAGAGGGGTTAGAGGGGCCCACAGCTAGAGCCTCTGTTTTTAGGGACACAGTACAGCCACAGAGAGCTGCAAAGGGACTACAGAGAAATGCAAAACAACTATACAAAGATGCAAATTGACTACAGACTACAGAACATCCCAAAGAGTATGAATTAAAAAGACACACAAAATGATCTAAAAGAGATGCAAAATGAATATAGGGGGGCACGATATGTCCATTAAGACATGCAGAACTGCTACCAAACCACAAAGAAATGGAAAAAAATATAACCCTACAAATCGACTACAACTACAAACGACATGGCTGCAACATTTGTTGTTTTTGTGTCTCTCTCAGTGTGGGTGTCTTTCTCCAGTGTAAGAGGGCTGGGAGTGCTTTTACATGTATATGTCAAGGGGCCCATTGTTTCATAATCTGTTCATGATTAAGACAACATGTAAAAGAAACACATAGCAATATAAAAAGACAAATTAAAAACAGACACATAATTTAAAGAGAACAATTGAATAGATTATGAAAATAAGATAAAAATAGAATAACACAGAATAAACTGTAGAATTAAAAATACAGTTCAAATTTAAAACAGGAAAGTTTTAAGCCCTGATTGAAAAGAACTAAGAGTTGTAGAAGTTTTGTGGGAGTTTGCTCCAGATATGTGGTGCATAAAAACTGAACACTGCTTCCATGTTTAGTTTTGACTATGTTGACAGTAATCAGATCTGTCCTAAATTATCTGAGTGGTCTGGACAGTTCATAACGGAGCAGCAGATCAGTGTTATATTTTGGCCCTAGACAGATCAGTGCAAGGAGCCAGTGCAAAGATCAGAGAACTGGACTGATATGTTCCACCTTCTTGGTCTTTGTGAGGACTCTAGCAGCCATATTTTGAAACAGCAGCAGTTTCCTGATCGACTCTGTAGAGAAACCTGTAAGGTCAGCATTAGAGAAATCAAGCCTACTTAAGATAAAAGCATTTTAAAAACAGCATATTTTTCTAAAAATGTGCATTTTTTCCTAAATCCTGCTGAGACATAAGTCCTTTCATTCTTGATATATTCTCAATGCTGATTGTGTAATTGTCTTAGTGTGGATGTTAACATTTAGGTCCACTGGTAGCAAGTGAAGATGAACACTGACCTTTTGGAAGTTTTAAAACATCCAGTTATCGATTTGTTCAGTGCACGTAGTCAGTGGTTGTATGGCACCTTAGTCTTGTGATGTTGTAATATTTGTGTCATCTGTATAGTTATGGATTTTATTGTTTTCCATAACCTGCGTTAGTGGGAGCACGTAGATGTTAAAGGAAAACTCAGCCGTTTAAGTCACATGAGATGCTGTTTTAAATGAGTGTATAATTAGACTGAAGTGCTGATTTAACCGTAATTTATATGCTGTTGTTCCAGAGAGATGTTGCTGCTGGTGTTGGGAGCCCTCCTCCTGCTCTTCTGCAGTCTGGATGTATGGTACTTCCTACGGGGGGCCCAGGTGTTCATCCAGGCATGGTTCCAACCCAGAATATGGGACATTCTAGCCGAGCAAAGCATTGATGGCATGGTCCTTCCCCATGATTTGGACTACATGGGCCACATGAACAACTCTCGTTACCTGAGGGAGTGTGACTTTGCTCGCTTCCACCATTACATGCGAAACGGGCTGTTCATGGCCTCACGCAAACTGGGGGCCAAAATGGTGGTAGGGGCTTCCACCATCCGGTACCGGCGCTCCTTGGCCTTCCGTGAGGCTTTTGAGATTCGGACCAAAGTAGTGGGATGGGATGAGAAGGCCTTTTACTTGGAGCAGCGCTTTGTGTCTAAGAAAGATGGATTCGTATCTGCGGTCATGCTCTGCAGGCAGAATGTGGTGCACTGCAGCCCAGAGAGGATTATCGAGTTTGTCTGCAAAAGGAAGGTGAGTGATAGCAGAAGACGTAAAGTATCGGTATGACTGTGGGAGGCCTGCAACTAACAATTATTTTCATTAGCGATGAATCTACTGATTATTTTTTTTTATTTAATCCTTTTGTGTGGTCAATAACAAAAAAAAATGTCCATTGCAATGTCTTGAATTCCAATGTGATGATATCTAAATGTTGGTTTTCCGCAAATAATACTCAAAAACTTAAAAATATTCTTTTTGCTATTGAATGGAACAAACAAATATAAGAATCCGCATAGTTGAGACGCTGAACTAAGAAAATATTTTCATTCGAAAAATTACTTGAAGGATTAATTGATTATCAAAATATTTGCTGATTATTTTTCCATTGATGGATTTATCAACTAATTTCATTTCAGCTCTCCCTGCATTTATTTTCATTACTGACTAATGATATTCTTTTCTTGATAATTCAGGTAATTGCTAGGTCTAGGGCTGCAATTAACAATTATTTTCCTTACTAATTAATCTGATGATTGTGATTGTTTGATTTATGAAACATCAGAACAGTGAAAAATGCCCATCACACTTCCCTAGAGTGCAAAGTGGTGATATTAAATGTCTGACTGATATTTCAAAACCCAATAATATAAAAATTTCTATAATGTAAGAGAAAGAATTGCAACATATCGGGAACCTGGAACTATAAAATCTTTGTCCCTTTTCTTGAAAAATCATTGCAGCTCTAAGTCTATAAAGCCGAACGTGGCGCCTTTAAATGTGTTGTGTCTGACCAACAGTTCAAAACCCCAAAATATTTGATTTCTGATCATACAAGATAAAGAAAAGCATCAAATCATCACATTTGAGAAGCCTAAACCTGGGAATGTAATGCATTTTTGCTTTAAAAAAAAAAAAAAAAAAACAAGAAAAAAAAGATTAATTTATCAAAATTATTGCCATGTAATTGTCAGTTATTAGTTTGTGATCTAGACTGTAGCTTTTTTCTACTGCAGCATTCTGCTAACTTTTGTGGTTGTGTGTGCAGATCGAGTGCCCAGAGTTTCCTGAGGACCTCAAACACTGGATCAGCTTCATTTCAGCCAGCAGCCAAGCACTGAGAGCGGAGAGCGGACTGGAAGAGAAGAACAAGTGAAGCCACACCATGAACCCATGTATCATGAGTGTAGACACATATCATTTGCATTGCACGCACATATACAATATACATCCATACATACATGCATACAAACAGTTAAACATTGTAGAGTTTTAGTTGACTGACACAATTCCACTTTCTGTTATGGGTCAATCCTACCTGCTGTGTATTTTTGTATGATGTGAACTCAAGTACTGGACTAAGAACAGCTGAAAACTTGAACTATAAGGTATTCCTTGTTTTAAATGCACTTATGCACTGAGATCATAATGAAAGTTGTTCTGTCCGACGAAAGTAAAACAAAAACGTAGCTTTATCCTTACAGCTTATTCAGTAGTTGACTGTGAATAGACTGGCTTTAGACATCTTCATTCTCATTTAGCAAAATCGTCTAACTTCAGATAAGCATGTAGAGCAAAAGTTACTCTTCCGCTGACATCAATGCATGTTTTGAAACAACCAGAATAATTTTTGTGCCTGTTTCTCTTGATTAGTCGTAGTTTACAGTTATAATTTCAGGGAATTATAACTTTTTTTGAAAAAAAGAAAACATACAGTAGGTTTGATGAAATGCTTGAATGGACATCATGAACATAAAATGACAATTAGTTTTAATCTCCCCATCAGCGTTTTGCACAAAGTAACCCAAGTGAGTAAACAACCTGAACTCTTGTTGAAAATTTGAGAGGGAATATTTGTTTTAGAAGGACCCTTTTCAGTACAGTATTGTTCTTTTACCAAATTTATAATACATGCATTTAAAGGGTGGGCTTCTTGATTGGAGTTGCATTTGATTTTAGGAGAAATTGCTCAAATCCAACTTGACAGACATGATAAGAAAAGGTTAATTCTGTATGAGGTTGCTGGCAACTTTTCAAAAACTTGCAGCGCACTATAAACACTGAATGTTTGGATGATACTTGGTTTTTATTGAGACAGCCTTTTAAAATGTGGGACCTTCCTTTTAATGCATAAAAGCTTTAGTTTGTGACCAAAGTAATGTATTGTTCTGTAAGAAGAGGAAACAAATTTTTAAAGATGTACTGTATGTCTATTTATGTTGTCAATGCACAGAATCCTATTTAATTCCTTTAAGTTTGAAGATATGTGTTGTCCTTTTTATTTTCCACTTGGATTATTGTACCAGACTTCATTTATTGTGTTTGTTAATTATTTAATGGCATTTTAAATTAAAAATGCATTGGAAACTATGTTCAGCCTGTCATTATAAGTGCTTGTTGTTCAGTAAAAACCTGAATTTCTGATGAACTGTGGTTGGTGGTCCTATGTTGAATATAAATCTGCAACAAAATAACTATTTTGATAATTGATTAAGTCATTTTGATGAAGATATCCTACTCTGCCCTATTTAATATTGTTATAAATTAAATATTTTGGGGGTTTTGACTGTTGTTCAGATAAAACAAGAAGTCACCTTGGATTCTGAGGAACTTGAATGGATAAATTTGAGACAATAATTTCACCCCTAACTGTATATATAGTAGTTAAATTGGCTCTACCTAAACAAGCTACAAGATTTAAATGCTGCTTACAAATTAAGACATCAGTATAATAATATTTCTTTGGAATAGCCCATTCTGGATACTTGTACTCTTATTGGTTTCAGTACATTACTTTTGCTTGTGATACCTCTATATTTTTTCCTTGATGAAAAAAACAGATTTGTGTTGCAGAACCTAGGTTTTTCTTTTTTCCTCTCTCAATTGTCTCACAACCCCTCAGATTTATCTGATGACACCCTTGGAGGGGTCCAACCCCAAGATTGGTAACCTCAGTGCAGTTGCCAAGAACTAGAACTACCTTTTATTTCCATCATCACTTAAGGTGCTGACTGCTGAAGTGCCAAATCCTGACATTTGAGAAACTAGAACATGCAAATGTTTGACTTTTTTGCTTGAAGATGGATTAAACAATTGATCAATTAGCAAAATAGTTGCCGATTAATTTTTTGTTGATTGATTAATCAAATAATAATTGCTGCTCTAAAGTACAGTAGTTTAAACGAGTTCCACCTCCAGCTGCTACAACTGAAAAATCCTGCTTACACATTGATACATCAGAATAATGTAAAAAAAAAAAAAAAGAAAAGAAAAGAAAAGAAAAAAGGGCCGTTGTTCTACAAAACAAAACTTATACTTTAATAATGTCTTACATTGTAGTATTATCACTTTTAATTAAGTAAAAGTAGGCTACTTCCCCTCTACTGCGTATACATAACATATAGCCTACACAAATACTCAAAACACAAAAAGATAATACAAAAATAAATATATGTGTAAAAATTAGTTATTACAATTAAATATCAAATGACATTTAAGTTACATTATTTTGAAAGTTGGGGTTTTTTAAAAATTAAAGTCCCCTGCTACCGGTTCCGGTGACGCCCCCTTCTTTTCACTTCCTGTAAACAAAGCAGCAGCTGTTGTCACATTCCTGTATTTTCGCTGATTTTCTGCCTCTACTTCAGCGTTTTCGGCGATGGCTCAGGCCGGAGTGGTCCTGGACAAGGACCAGTTTAACTGCCCGATATGTCTGGATGTAATGAAGGACCCTGTGACCATCCCCTGTGGACACAGTTACTGCTGTGAATGTATCCAGGACTACTGGGACCAGGACGACTACCTGGGGATCTTCGTCTGTCCGCAGTGCCGGCAGAACTTCAGCCCGAGGCCGGCGCTTGCCAGAAACACCATGCTGGCTGATGTGGTAGAGAAATTCAAAAAGACCGGACTCCAAGAGGACACGATGTCCGCAAACCAAAGCTTTGCCGAGGCAGACGACGTGGAGTGCGACGTGTGTACCGGGAGGAAAAACAAGGCTGTCAAATCCTGTCTGGTGTGTTTGGCCTCCTACTGCGACGTTCACGTCCAGCCTCACTATGAGTCTGCCGCTTTCAAGAAACACAAGCTGGTGTCGGCCTCCAAAAAGCTCCAGGAGACGATTTGTCCCCGACATGACAAGCTGCTGGAGGTGTACTGCCGCACCGACAAACAGTGCATCTGTTACCTGTGCCTGACAGATGAACACAAAGGGCACGACACGGTCCTAGCTGAGGCGGAGATACAGCAGAAGCAGGTAATCAAATCCTCTGATTGATTCAACGCAAAGCGATTGTAGCACTGTAACATGTTGGTTTAATTCAGCCCTGGGCCCGTTTTTATCAAACTGCTAAGTGAAATATTAAAAATCCTTCAATTTCACTCCTATTCTCAAACTTAAGGAGAAAAACTGTTGGTACCACATTCAGATAAAGCACCATTTCTAAGGGGTTTATAAACCGTCATCAATGGCTTTATTAATAGTTAATACATAATTTACCAATGCGTTAAAGATCAGTTATTGAAACAACCGGTTTTCAGATTATGAAAACATCTTTCTTGTCTTTTTAGCTCTTCAATTTATTAAAGAGCCTCTTCACTTCATTAACTGCTTCTTAATATTTATAACTGCAAATTTAATGGACTTTAGAACCTTTAATTAATGATTTATTAACATTTATAACAGAAAAAACATGGTTTACTGACATCTGCATTATTACTGAATAGAAACACACAGATATGTTATTACCAAAACATTGGATTTAAAGAGGGTACATTCATCCAACTATGTTTTTATTTAGACAACAATACAGGAACTTCTGAATTTAAGAAAGGGATAAAAATATGTGGGAGTAGGGAAATACCTGTAACAGTGGTCCCTAAGCACAAAGACCTTTTCGTTTTATCATTGGTGCTTTCACGTCTAGGCCACCAGAGGGCCTCCAATTTAAAGGTTTAATAAACTCAATCTGATGTTGAACAGTCTCTGTGTTCATTGAGACCAGGGTTGACATGTCTGAGTGTATTAGATTTAAATCTTAACCTGGTCTAATGTAGTCTGGCTGGAGAAAAAACAATGAATTCACCTTTCTTTTTTCATGTCTTTAGAGTTTCCCTGTTAATCTAGTACATGTTAGACAAGGTAAGTACAGTAGTCACTGAACTAGATCTGAACTGATGTGGTCTGGATGGAGGAAAATAGGGAAATTGCTTTTTCTTTTGTTTTTTAAAGTAGATTAAAAGTTTCATAAAAAATTAAAGCAGTGAATTCACCTTTTTTCTGTTTTTACAAATAGCTTTAAGGATTCACAAGACTATCTTGAGTCAATATAATAATGTAGTTCAGGTTTGACATACAGTGATTTTTGATTTAGCCTAGTCTTAAGTCCTGCAACAACTTGGAATCAGCTGATATTATCAAAAGAAAACTTCATCCTCAGCACATTTAGGAACTTGTTGTGAATTAGGAACTTAATGATCTACACATGGAACAATAGCATGAACGTGTGCACAATACAATGAAAGAGGTAGCCTTTGTATGTGTTAACCCTGTGATATAATCACTAAGATGCTCCAATTTCTTATTTTCACTACGTTTTTCCTCAGAGGCAGCTCGGTGACATGAAGCAGAGCTCTCAGCTGAAAATTCAGCTCAGAGAAAAGGAGGCACAGGAGCTGAGACAAGCCATTTTCTCTCTCACTGTAAGTGCTAACACCCAGTTTGGTCTGATACATAAATGCAACAGATCACTATACAGATTACAAAATGCCTCACTTCCTTCATACTGCTCTAAACAGTTCATAATTTGACATTTTTGCTGACAACTGCCTTACTCTGTCAACTGCAAACATTTTCTTGTGACAGTAAAACATATGAGAACCTGTGTTCGCTTTGTGTCTCCCTCTAGCGTTCTGCTCGGGCAGCATCTGAAGAAAGCGACGCCGTCTTCACTGAACTGATTCGGTCGATCGAGCTGAAACGTTTTGAGGTGAGAGAGCTGATCAAAGCGCAGGAAAAGACGGCCATCAGTCAGGCTGAGCAGCTGCTGGACAAGATCCAGAAGGAGATCACTGAGCTGAAGAAGAGTGAGGCTGAACTGGAAAAACTTTCCCACACTGAGGACCACGTCCATTTCCTTCAGGTAACATCCCTCAGATTTATTTATTTATTTTTTTTCAGATCTTCGGGACAGAAACTCAGCGACTTAGATACATACATCAGACTTCATTCCCTCTTGGTCTCTGTGTTTGTGAATCCAGAGTTGTCAGTCTCTCCGTGCTCCACCTGTGCTGTCAGCTCTGCCTTCAGTCACCGTTGACCCCAACCTCACCTTTGGCCCAGTGATGACAGCTGTGTCAGATTTTAAAGTACTGTTGCAGGAGGTCTGCCAGGGAGGATTTGTCAACATCTACGAGAAAGGTAGACACAAGTGTTGGTGTTCTTATCTGGTATGAACGATTCTGTCATCTCTGTTTATGTGATTTTATTTTTTTTCTGTCTTTGATTTGTAGTGAGGGACGTAGTGATTGTAGGTTCTTCAAATGCTGCTGCACAGATAGACACAACACAGTCTGGTGATTCTGGGTCAGCCGTACAAATGGATGCAACAGTAGGTGAGTCCAACCCTAACTCTTAATACATGTACACCATTTTTCTGTTCTTGCCATCTAAGAGTTTTGTGGTGGGAGGTAGAGCAGTAGAGCTGCATCTTATGATTATTTTCATTATTGATTAATCTGTCCATTGTTTTTTTGTAAATCACTTAGTCTATAAAATATTATAAAATAGTGAAAAAGCACTTGTGTCACTTTTCTCAAAAAAGGCCTTAAAGAGAATTAGATAGTTTTACATTTCATTTACAAAAGGTCTAATAATAATAATTTTTTTTCGAGCCTGTCTTAGGCAGTAACACCTCTTATAAAATATTTTCAGCAGAAACTACTAGTGAAATTTATATGCAGACCTTAAAATAATAATGTTTTCATTGGTTAATCCGTCCATTGATTTTCTGCTGCTTATACAGCTCCAGCATCTATTTAATGATTAATTGTTGATATTATTGGGAATCACTGTTATATACAGCTGAGAGGAACTGACACATATTATAATATGACAATTATTGATATAAATATCATTAAATGTATGTACTTACTTGGTAAATTATTCTAGACTTTATCATTTATACTGATTTTATTGATATCTTGATATCTTATACTTAGACCGAAGTGACTGTGAAACAGGTATGAACCTGCGTTCTATGTGGTATTAAGTCTTAAATATAACTTTGTGAACTCTGCAGGACTCTAACCACATTATCCTGCAGCACAAACATCTTACTCATCTTGGTTGTTTGTAGTAGAGGTTGCTGAATCTGCACCAGTGGAAAGATGACACTTTGGACAACTGAGACTCTTCACTAACAGCATTTGTTCTTTTTTTTGCTTGCAGTGGGCCCTCCACTTTGCCTCAACCCTTTCCTCACTCAGGGATCTGCTCTGCCCACGTTTGCCTTCTCACCATTTGGTAAATAGACAAACAGACAGACATTATCAAAAATAAAATGTATTTCATAGTAAAGTACTGTATAGAGTTAATTTTACACAAGCAAACCCAATGCAAGGCATATTGCAAATGTTACCATTTGGTGACAGAAAGAATTCAACAAATTCAGTATCTACAATATTTATGTGTTAGTGGAAGACTTACTAAGATATTTTTATTTAATTAAAACAGCAATATCAAACTACTGTATAAAAATAGTACTTTAAGAGTAAAACTCCTGCATTCATGATTTTAGTACAAAAGTGTTATTATTAATTGTTTTTAATAATTTTTATTTTTTTTATTTTTATTTATTATTTTAACCTCCTAAGACCCGAACTCTTGCATGGCATGCATTTTTAATTTCTCTTTGCTATTTAGGCTGATTGGGACCTGAGAAAAATGATGTCCACATATGAGGACATTAGTTTTACATTTCTATTACTGAGTGGCAGTATAATATCCTCATATGTGGTCACCAGGCCCTTGTTGAGAAAAAGTTAGTATTGTGGTCTAGAGAACCCAAAATGTGAGGTCCACATATGTGGACGCCAGGTCCTAGGAGGTTAAATGTACTTAAAGTATCAATAGTAAAAGTACTCATGAGGAAACTGAATCAACCCCACATTTATTTAAAACTACATTACTGTGAAAGCAGCATTTTGTTTTATACCATGTTGAGGTGGAGATAATTTTAACTACGTAATGTAGCGTAGGGTAGTTTAATCTATAAAAAGGTATCATATTGTTTAGGCTGATTATATGTTTTGTATCTAGAAAATCTGTATCTGCAAAGTAACTAGTAAGTGTATCTGTCAGTACAGTACATGATTTGCATCGAACATGTAGTGAAGTAAAGTATAAAGTACAAGTACCTCAAAATTAGTATGTGACTGAATGTACTTATTTTTCTAATTTTATGTAGATGTCATCTTTTAAAATCACATTTACCTTTAAACTTCTAGTCTGGCTGTAAGAACTCTTAAAGACCACCTGAAGATCCTCAGATTTTCAGATTTTTATGGCCATGTGTTTGCAATAAATCAGAAGATTTGAGATTACATTAAATTCAAGTTCAGTATATTTTTTGACATGGATATGTTACTTTGAGTGATTGCATCTGTCTCACCTTGTCGAAACAGCTCTACCTCAGTTGCCTGTTGAGTCTATAAATGTTGAACATTGGAATTTTCACATGTTCATGTAAACATTAAGAAAACTTGCATTATTTTATATGACGCTAACAGCTTAGGAAACACTGCAGTCGAATGAGTGGTAGATATCTAAAACTGGTATCTCTTTGAAAAGTAATTTATTGTTTTCTTATGTAGTGTTAAGCTGACATGTAGTGTATGTGGTTTTATTTGTAATATTGTAGGTGCTGACCTCACAACCTTATAACATTGCATATTACTAAAAATGGTTGGCTATACCACCTGTCTTTACTGTCCAGCACTGATTATGTACAGGAACATATTTGTTAGGTCTGCTCTAACATGTCATCATAGTCCTTAACGTTTCTCACAGTGCTGTAGACTAATAATTCCTCCTCTGTCTGCTCAGGAACCAAACTCTCCTCAGGATCCAGATCGAGGCACCTTCAACGACGTGCTCACCCCAGGAGGAAATAGACTTCTACCAGCATTTCACATGCAACTACACGGCCTGAATGTCATTTTACTTGACTACTCTCCCCTCCTTTTCCTCTCACAGATATGTACTGACACGCATGAATTATTATCATCTTTCAGCATTCATTTAAGTTAAGTTTTCACCAATAAGCTATACTTGCATCTTGCAGTATAGTGCAGGTGGAAAAGAGATGAAGAAAGCATTTGTAAGCTGAAGACCAATCAATGACAATGCATTTACTTTAAGTATTAAGCAGCACAAATCCGGATTTAACTTGCTATATCTTACTTCAGTACTTGCAAGGAAATTGCTTTGAAATGTAGTAAAGTTTTAGTTTTGATTAAGCTATGCTTTTATAAACATTTTTCATTTTTTTAACCTCTGTTAACAATCATTTTGCTTGACATGTGTGTAATAATATATTGTGATTTATGAAATTCTGACATTAAAAAGCAAACACACTTGTACAAAGTAAATGTTCTGAGAAGTTGTGTTTATTTCAATGGGGGGGGTTTACATGTCACTGTATTCTGAGCAAACAGGGCATTAGGTGTCTGGTGTAGAAGTGGGATAACAGGTTGACAACAGCACTGCAGCTCTTGTGTAAAATGTTACATTTCAAATAATACTCACAGGTCAATGCATCTAATATGAATTTACTGAATGCATACTTAGGAGACGTGGTTCAATACAAGGTTGTTGTTTCCTCAGTTTGCTTCATCTGGGTCAGCCTATTTCCTTGTTTTGCGGGCTGTGATTGGAGGCTTCAGGGTGCAGCAGGTGAAACCTGAGTAGCTGTTATTACCACACCTGTGAGCTACGCCCCTCTTTGTTCCTTTCAGTGCCTGTGGAGTTTGTAGGAAATGGCAGCAGCAACTATTTCGATTGAACAAGACCAATTTTGTTGTCCAGTTTGCCTGGAGATTTTGAGAGACCCGGTGACGATCCCCTGTGGACATACTTACTGTTTGGACTGTATAGAAGACTACTGGAACCGGACCAAGCAGAAAGACCAGTACAGCTGCCCTCAGTGCAGGCAGGTGTTTAATCCCAGACCTCTGCTGAGTAGAAACACAGTTTTGGGTGAAGTAGTGGAAAAGCTTCAGCGAACCGGATTTCAAGCTGCATCTCAGCACTTGGCGAAACCTGAGGAAGTGAAATGCAGTGCTTGTACGGGGAGAAAGAGCAAAGCTGTCAAATCCTGTCTTGTGTGCTTGGAGTCTTACTGTGTGGCTCACTTAAGAGTCCACGAAGAACGCTTTCATGGAAAGGTCCATAAACTGATCCCAGCTTCAGATCAGCTTAGAGAGAAGCTGTGTCCAGAGCACAACAAATTAATGAGGCTGTACTGTCGCACTGACCAGCAGTGTGTGTGCTATCAATGTGTGAAAGAGAGACACAAGGGCCATGACGCAGTCTCAGTGGCAGATGAGAGGACAACACAACAGGTGTGTTTGAACATTTCCTAAGATGCCGAACTTATTCCTTAATTTATTATTTAGATTTTGGGGAGTTCAAATATGTTTATGAGCAGCTTGACTTACTGTTCGATAAATAAACCAAGATTAGAATTGACTTTTTATTCTCATACTTTTGATTGATTCTGATTTTTACATGTAAAATACAGTATAGTATTCCTGAATCTTCCTAAGGGTTATTAAAATATCTATGTAGTTGTGGTTTGCGCTCCTCAGCCTGTGATAACAGTTGTGTAATGTTTTCTGTGGTTCTGGAGGAGCTTCATCGAGTCTGAGAAAATAACCCTAATGATGTAATAATTCCTTCAATCTAAAAAAGTCTGTGTTATTATTTATGTATTCAGATTTGACTGTTATGATTCTCTCATGGAGTGTTGGCACAAATTGCAGCAGTCAGCCACCAAAGGTTTTTGAAGTTAGTATTTGGGGCATTTTTTTGCCTTTATTTCAATGGCCACAGTGAGAGAGATACAGGAAAGTCGGGGAGAGAGAGCAACAATAAGGCTTTTAAAATCCCTCATTTGCCTGTGTCATAGTCGCTGCTGCTGCTCCAACTGCTGGCCATGTAGATTAACGGGCCAAATCAGCAAACCAAATGAATAAATGATATCTAACTTCCTGTTGTTTTAACAAGAAAATCCAGTTTTCTTTTTCATCTGCAACAACTAACAAAAGATAATAAATGCAATAATTTTGCCTCATGTCTCTCCACACCCTCACCTCTGCAATGGAGTAAAACTCAGGATATCTTTACTAAGACTGCACCAAGTATTTTTTTTTCTCTCTCTCTCTTCAAGTCATTTGGAAGTGAAATTCTATATAAAACTTGCTGTATAAGAAAGACAGTAGGGTGGCTCTGTTTTTGAAAAATTCAGACACGACAGATCCCTAATTCATACATCTGGTGTGTAAAATGAAGAATATGTCTTTTTTAGCCTGATGTAAAGTCTTCAGCTTTTAAAATATTGAACACAAGGAGTGCAAAATGTGCCCTGGTCCTGCAGCCATATCTTGTGTGTCAAGAGTGTAGATTGATAGACCAAAGGCTTTGCACGGCAATCCAATCCCTTTGATTGTAAAATCAAAACTTTCCATCTTGAAAGTCAACCATGGAAAAAAAATATTCAACTGAGCAGCCTGAGGGACTGGGCTTTGTGATATTCATCTTTTGTATTCTCTTAGAAAAAACTCCAAGAAACCTCTTTGAAGTCTGTGCAGAAATTGAAGGACATTCAAAAGGAACTTAGATATATTATCAGATACATCAAGGTGAGTGTATTTTTAATCCAGGAACTTTAAATATGTTGTTGACATACTGTGCAGAATCAAAAGTCGTGCAAGTTGTGCATGATTCCTGGAGAACCAAAAAGTGAAAAGTTTATCCTCCACAGCACTCCACAGACGCAGCAGTGGAGGAGAGTGAGAGGGTTTTCTCCAGGCTGATTCGCTCCATAGAGAAACAAAGCTGTGAGGTGAAGGAGCTGATCCAAGTCCAGGAGAGAGCGGCTGTCAGTCAGGCTGAGGAGCTGCTGGAGAAGACGCAGAGGGAGATAGCTGCACTGAGGAGGACTGATGCTGAGCTGGAGAAGCTGTGTCGCACTGAGGATCACATCCACTTCCTTCAGGTGAGGATCAAAAGCTGACTCAAGCATAGGCTTGTTTGAATATTTACAGATAGAAAGATGATCTTACATGTTTTTTTTTCCTCAAAACTTGATTATTGCAATGGCTTCATCACACCAGTTTTTAACCTTTTGATACAGTCAGTCAAGTTTTATTAGTGATTTGAAAAAAAAAAAAAAAAAAAAGATTTTTGACTACACTTAAGACTCTTTGCTATGTTTCTGGGCCAGTATTTATTTAACTATAAACTATTATTTAACTTGAGATTTACACTAAGTAATGCACTTGAGAGTCAACTCAGGAGTGAGTGTTTAGAATAAAACACATTTATCTAGTGAGTTGCATACTTACAGTGAAGCCTAAGAGTGACCTTTAAGCAACTTCTCATAATCATCTGATCAGTTCATGATCAGAATTTGGTGGTCTAAGGTCACTGTGACCTCACAAAACTTCCCCTCAATTTAACTGAGTAAATTTAATTGAATTAATTTCACCTAATTTTGAGTAGTGGAATGATATGCTGCAAATGATCTGGCTGATCTGGAGTTGAACCAGGGATTCACTGCTCAGGGCATTTGGCACATGTTGTATGAGCCCTAATCATTCTGCTATTTAGTCAGTAGGTCAGTCACTTCCATTTGACTGAATAATATTAATTTAATCAATTTCAATCAATTCCATTTAATTGACTTAATTTATTTTACTTTTACTTAGCCCACTTACTTTGATCCAGTGGGTCAGTAGTTGGGGTGTATAATTTCACTCAATTTAATTTAAAAAGTAAATTTAAGTGAATTAATTTCATTCAATTAGTGGTATATATCCTGATATGCAGAGGTTAAACTGAAAATGAACTATGGAAATAAAGTTAAGTAATAAAACCCTTTTTAAAACATTGCAAAAAAATTGCTGCCTAACTGTCAGTCAATTATGACGTGACACAAGCTGATGTAGTTTCCAACTTGAATATTGTATCTGTTTCAATAGTGTTAGTCTTGTTGAAGTATTGTATGAAAAGGCTAGATGGATATTTGGGAGCCTGGTCTTAATCACTGACCACTGATCACGTCTGAAAGTCACATCTTTATAGACTCTTTGTTTTTCTACATTAAAGTTTTTTACGCAGTAATATGATGATATGATGTTGTTGTGAAAGTTATGAGATACACTGAAATAATTAACAGTCTGATTTTGTCAAAGTGTAAGGTCTCAGACATATTTATCAAATACTCTATCCCAGAAGTTCAGCACACTTGAACTAAATATATTATTATTCTGATCCAGTTAATATATTATATTTGACTTTTAAGCTTTCACATTAGTTTTCAATTTGTTACTTTTTTAATCATTTTGTAACTTAGTTTTTAAAAAGAACTCTACAAATAATAATTATAGTCATTATCTTTCACATTGCTTTTGCTGTGGGCCAGTTAAAGATAAGGTTGAAAAAAAGAGTAAATGAATCTAATATCCACCACACCTCATGGCAGATCCAGTTAATATGATTTCAAGCACAGTGTGAACATGACAGAGGTTTATCAGACTTGTTGCATTTCCATTCAAATGCTGTCCTCTAATTTGCTTGTGTTGACTGTCACTGCAGAACAAGTCTCTTCACTTCCCTGCAAAAGCTGTGGAGATGCCCAGCACTGATGCACTTCAATATTTAATGTACAAAACAATGAAAGGATCCCTGGCTGATCTGAAGGACAGTCTGGATGAAACACTCAACAGAGAATTCAACAGAATCTCTGAAAAGGGTATGTGTCTCTTTCAACTGATTATCAGACTCATTATTAAGGACAATTATTCTATTTTTAGAAGTATATATCATATATTATCATTTTCTCTGCATTTGTAGTCATTTCACTGAAGGAAACCAGCAATCAAAGTAAAAAAGACTCTGAAAAGACCAAAGGTATGTTTGTTGATTTTTTTTTTCTTTTTGGAGTTAATTAAATTTAACAATGATTCTGACATGAGTTCAATGTCAGTAAACTATACTAATATCTATGACAGCAAAAGATGCCGACACACCATACAACTTAGAACCAAAGACAAGAGCTGATTTCCTACAATGTGAGTACAACTTTTTCATAAACCATATAACAAGGCTAACACCAAGTCCCAGATTTATACCACAAACTGATTCTCAGGTTTTTCGTTTGCTATGTGTTCACACTAGAAAAGTGACAAAGTAAGTACTGTTGATGCACACTGTCCTCCCACAATGCAATTCCCTAAGGAAACTAAGGATTGAGTTCTGGTTGTTGAAAAAGATCCAAGATGAAACTCTTTGGAAAGCTAGTGCCATTCAAACTTCAGGGTTGCACGTAATGTATGATTTTGATTTTGTATATGCATTGCTATAACTGTGTACTATTAATATACATATAGATTTACTATATTGTATGCATTTCAGACACAGCAGCATGCCAACATTTGGTCATAGATGTATACTCTAGAGATAAAAGTGTACGCCATGTTTGTTGTAATTCTTTTTTCATCAATAAAGTATTTATTTCCAAAATGATATATTGTTAGAAACAAATTATGAAAATTAAATTAATCTCAAATATATTATAGTAATATTACAATTTACAAAAGATAAAGTGCAAAGATCAGTCCCTCCAGAATATTGCAATGTCACAGTTGCATTAATTAATTCAAATTCAACCAATCCCTGACATTTTATGCCTTACTATGACATTTTTATGCCATATTATACATGACGTTTTTGACATTTTTATTAAAATACGATACTATGACTTTTGGTGCCTTACTATACTATGATGTTTTTTGAAATTGTTATGCCTTACTATAGTATGATATTTTTATTCTATATTCTAATAGGCCATGTTTTGACATTTTATGCCTTACTATAGTATGACATTTTTTTGCCATACTATACTATGATGTTTTTATGCCTTAATATACTATGATGTGTTTTGACATTTTTATGAAATGCTATAATATGACTTTTGGTGCATTACTCTTGACATTTTTATGCCTTACAACGATGATGATTTTTGACATTCCTATGCCTTATTATAATGTGACATTCTTTGACATTTTTATGCCTTACATTAATGTGATATTTTTTACATTTTATGCCTTAATATACTATGACGTCTTTTGGCATTTTAATGAAATACTATAGTATGACTTTTTTCTGCCTTAATATGCTATGATATTTTTATTCTATATTCCAATATGCCATTTGTTGACATTATTATGCCTTACTATACTATGACATTTCTATGACTTACTATACTGACGTTTTTTTACATTTTTATGGCTTACTATACTGTGACATTTGTTGACATTTTATGCCTTAATATACTGTAAATGTTTTTGACAGTTTATGCCTCACAATATAATGATAATTTTCAACATTTTTATGCATTAGGCAAGGCAAGACAAGGCAAGTTTATTTGTAGAGCATAAAAGACATCAAGACAGAATATAAAAGCAACACAAGTAAAAAGACATTTAAATACAATTTAAAAAGTGTTGAATTTGGAAATAAAAAGAAGCTAAAAATGAATAACACGGATAAAACAGTAGAATAAAAGTTACAGTGCAGTGTAAAATATTAACTCTCAAATTTTTTTTAATAAAAGGCAGTGGCAAAAAGAAAAGACTTCAGCTTAGATTTAAAAGACCTGAGAGTTGCGGCAGACCTACAATTTTCTGGGAGTTTGTTCCAGATATGTGGAGCATAAAAACTGAATGCTACTTCTCCATGTTTAGGTTTTACTTTGGGAATAGAAAGCCGACCTGTCCCAGTTGAGGTTTAGATGGTTCATAATGTAGCAGTAGATCAGAAAAAAGTATTTTGGCCATAAACCACTCAGTGTTTTATAAACCAACAGCAGTATTTTAAAATCAGTTATTTGACAGACAGGAAGCCAGTTTAAAGATCTGAGAACTGAAGTTTTAGAATCTATTATCTTGGTCTTAGTGAGGACTGGGGCAGCAGCATCCTGAATCAGCTGCAGCTGTATAATCGATTTCTTTAGGGAGACCTGTGAAGACACTGTTACAGTATTCAAGTCTACTGAAGATAGATGCATGGACCAGTTTTTCCAAATCCTGCTGAGACATAAGTCCTTTAATTCTTGATATACTCTTGGATAGATAGATAGATAGATAGATAGATAGATAGATAGATATCCCCATAATATATTATGCAATTTTATGATATTTTTATGCCTTATTATACTACTCACTAAACTGTGACGTTCTTTGACATTCCTGTGCCTTACTATAATGTGACCTTCTTTGACAATTTTATGCCGAACATACTATGATGTTTTTTTTGACATTTTATACCTTAGTATACTATGACGTTTTTTGATGTTTTTTTATGCCTTATTATACTATAGTAGTATATATAGTAGTTTTTTTCACTTTTGAGGTCTTACTATACTATGTCATCTTTATACCTTTTTATACTACATATACCTTAGGTATATATACCTTAGTATACTATGACGTCTTTATACCTTACTATATTATGATGTTTTTAGATGTTTTTATGCCTTATTATACTATGACATTTTTTCACTGTTTTTGCCATACCATACTATGTCATTCTTTCACTTTTTTTACATAGCATACTGGGGCATTTTTTCACTTTTTTTGCCATACTATCCAATGTCGTTTTTTTTTAAATATTAGGCCTAATTGTACTATGTCATATTTATACCTTACCATGCTATGGTGTTTTTTTAAATGTTTTTATGCCTTATTATGCTATGTTTTTTTTTCCCTTTTTTTGCCATACTATACTGTGGCATTTTTTCCTTTTTTGCCAAACTATCCAATGTCGTTTTTTTCAAATTGTAAGCCCAATTGTATTATGTCGTATTCATACTTTACTATGCTATGATGTTTTTTGATGTTTTATGCCTTATTATGCTATGTCGTTTTTTCACTTTTTATTGCTATAGTATGCTATGTCGTTTTTTTTCACTTTTTAGGCCTCAGTATACAATGACGTCTTTCTACCTTACTATACTGTGATGTTTTGTGATGTTTTAAGGCTCAATATGCTATGTCGTTTTTTCACTTTTTTGCCATAGTATACTATGTTGTTTTTTTTAACTTTTTTGCCATATTATACTATGTCATTTTTTTTCACTTTTTAGGCCTCAGTATACAATGACGTCTTTCTACCTTACTATACTGTGATGTTTTAAGGCTCAATATGCTATGTCGTTTTTTCACTTTTTTGCCATAGTATACTATGTCGTTTTTTAACTTTTTTGCCATATTATACTGTCGTTTTTTTTCACTTTTTAGGCCTCAGTATACTATGACATCTTTGTACCTTACTATACTATGACGTTTTTTGATGTTTTAAGGCTCAATATGCTATATCGTTTTTTAACTTTTTTGCCACAGTATACTGTCATTTTTTCACTTTTTTTGCCATACAATACTATGTCGTTTTTTTTCACTTTTTAGGACTCAGTATACTATGACGTCTTTCTACCTTACTATACTATGATGTTTTTGATTTTTTTAAGCTTTAATATGCTGTCACTTTTTCAGCCACACATTACTATGTCATTTTTTTCACATTGTAGACCTAAGTATACTATGATGTCTTTATATCTTATTATACTATGATGTTTTTTGATGTTTTTATGCCTTATTATGCTATGTCGTTTTTTATCACTTTTTAGGCCTCAGTATATTATGACATCTTTGTACCTTACTATACTATGATGTTTTTTGATGTTTTAAGGCTCAATATGCTATGTCGTTTTTTCACTTTTTTGCCATAGTATACTATGTCATTTTTTCACTTTTTTACCATATTATACTATGTCGTTTTTTTTCACTTTTTAGGCCTCAGTATACTATGACATCTTTGTACCTTACTATACTATGACGTTTTTTGATGTTTTAAGGCTCAATATGCTATATCGTTTTTTAACTTTTTTGCCACAGTATACTATGTCATTTTTTCACTTTTTTTGCCATACAATACTATGTCGTTTTTTTCACTTTTTAGGACTCAGAATACTATGACGTCTTTCTACCTTACTATACTATGATGTTTTTGATTTTTTTAAGCTTTAATATGCTGTGTCACTTTTTCAGCCACACATTACTATGTCATTTTTTTCACATTGTAGACCTAAGTATACTATAATGTATTTATATCTTATTATACTATGATGTTTTTTGATGTTTTTATGCCTTATTATGCTATGTCGTTTTTTTTCACTTTTTAGGCCTCAGTATACAATGACGTCTTTCTACCTTACTATACTGTGATGTTTTTTGATGTTTTAAGGCTCAATAGGCTATGTCGTTTTTTCACTTTTTTGCCATAGTATACTATGTCGTTTTTTTTACTTTTTTGCCATACTATACTATGTCGTTTTTTTTCACTTTTTAGGCCTCAGTATACTATGACGTTTTTCTACCTTACTATACTGTGATGTTTTTTTGATGTTTTAAGGCTCAATATGCTATGTCGTTTTTCACTTTTTTGCCATACTGTACTATGTCGTTTTTTATACTTTTTTGCCATATTATACTATGTCGTTTTTTTTCACTTTTTAGGCCTCAGTATACTATGACATCTTTGTACCTTACTATACTATGATGTTTTTTGGCTCAATATGCTGTATCGTTTTTTCACTTTTTTGCCATAGTATACTATGTCATTTTTTCACTTTTTTTGCCATACAATACTTTGTCGTTTTTTTTTCACTTTTTAGGACTCAGTATACCATGACGTCTTTCTACCTTACTATACTGTGATGTTTTTTGATGTTTTAAGGCTCAATATGCTATGTCGTTTTTTGACTTTTTTGCCATAGCATACTATGTCGTTTTTTAACTTTTTTGCCATATTATACTATGTCGTTTATTTTCACTTCTTAGGCCTCAGTATACTATGACATCTTTGTACCTTACTATACTATGATGTTTTTTGGCTCAATATGCTGTATCGTTTTTTCACTTTTTTTGCCATACAATACTTTGTCGTTTTTTTTTCACTTTTTAGGCCTCAGTATACCATGACGTCTTTCTACCTTACTATACTGTGATGTTTTTTGATGTTTTAAGGCTCAATATGCTATGTCGTTTTTTCACTTTTTTGCCATACAATACTATGTCATTTTTTTTCACTTTTTAGGCCTCAGTATACAATGACGTCTTTCTACCTTACTATACTATGATGTTTTTTGGCTCAATATGCTATATCGTTTTTTCACTTTTTAGGATTCA
>NW_019524930.1:274645-280329 GCF_002814215.2 Seriola lalandi dorsalis
TCGTTTTTTTTTAAATATTAGGCCTAATTGTACTATGTCATATTTATACCTTACCATGCTATGGTGTTTTTTTTAATGTTTTTATGCCTTATTATGCTATGTTTTTTTTTCCCTTTTTTTGCCATACTATACTGTGGCATTTTTTCCTTTTTTGCCAAACTATCCAATGTCGTTTTTTTCAAATTGTAAGCCCAATTGTATTATGTCGTATTCATACTTTACTATGCTATGATGTTTTTTGATGTTTTTTTGCCATACTATACTATGTTGTTTTTTCAATTTTTAGGCCTCAGTATACTATGACGTCTTTGTACCTTACTATACTGTGATGTTTTTTTTGATGTTTTATGCCTTATTATGCTATGTCGTTTTTTCACTTTTTATTGCTATAGTATGCTATGTCGTTTTTTTTCACTTTTTAGGCCTCAGTATACAATGACGTCTTTCTACCTTACTATACTGTGATGTTTTGTGATGTTTTAAGGCTCAATATGCTATGTCGTTTTTTCACTTTTTTACCATAGTATACTATGTCGTTTTTTTAACTTTTTTGCCATACTATACTATGTCGTTTTTTTTCACTTTTTAGGCCTCAGTATACTATGACATCTTTGTACCTTACTATACTGTGATGTTTTTTTTATGTTTTTATGCCTTATTTTTCACTTTTTTTTGCCATAGTATACTATGTCGTTTTTTTACTTTTTTGCCATATTATACTATGTCGTTTATTTTCACTTTTTAGGCCTCAGTATACTATGACATCTTTGTACCTTACTATACTATGATGTTTTTTGGCTCAATATGCTATATCGTTTTTTCACTTTTTAGGACTCAGTATACCATGACGTCTTTCTACCTTACTATACTGTGATGTTTTTTGATGTTTTAAGGCTCAATATGCTATGTCGTTTTTTCACTTTTTTGCCATACAATACTATGTCGTTTTTTTTCACTTTTTAGGCCTCAGTATACAATGACGTCTTTCTACCTTACTATACTATGATGTTTTTTGGCTCAATATGCTATATCGTTTTTTCACTTTTTAGGATTCAGTATACCATGACGTCTTTCTACCTTACTATACTGTGATGTTTTTTGATGTTTTAAGCCTTAATATGCTATGTCGTTTTTTTCACTTTTTATTGCCATAGTATACTATGTTGTTTTTCATTACTTTTTAGGCCTCAGTATACAATGACATCTTTGTACCTTACTATACTATGATGTTTTTTGATGTTTTAAGGCTCAATATGCTATATCGTTTGTTCACTTTTTTGCCATAGTATACTATGTCATTTTTTCACTTTTTTTGCCATACAATACTATGTCATTTTTTTTCACTTTTTAGGACTCAGTATACTATGACGTCTTTCTACCTTACTATACTATGATGTTTTTGATTTTTTTAAGCTTGAATATACTGTCACTTTTTCAGCCACACATTACTATGTCATTTTTTTCACATTGTAGACCTAAGTATACTATGATGTCTTTATATCTTATTATACTATGATGTTTTTTGATGTTTTTATGCCTTTATTATGCTATGTCATTTTTTTTTCACTTTTTAGGCCTCAGTATACAATGAGGTCTTTCTACCTTACTATACTGTGATGTTTTTTGATGTTTTAAGGCTCAATATGCTATGTCGTTTTTTCACTTTTTTGCCATAGTATACTATGTCGTTTTTTTTACTTTTTTGCCATACTATACTATGTCGTTTTTTTTCAGTTTTTAGGCCTCAGTATACTATGACGTCTTTCTACCTTACTATACTGTGATGTTTTGTGATGTTTTAAGGCTCAATATGCTATGTCGTTTTTTCACTTTTTTGCCATAGTATACTATGTCGTTTTTTCACTTTTTTGCCATACTATACTATGTCGTTTTTTTTCACTTTTTAGGCCTCAGTATATACTATGACGTCTTTATACCTTACTATACTATAATGTTTTTGATGTTTTTATCCCAATTAAATTATGTTGTTTTTTCATTTTTTTTGCTATACTATGTCGTTTTTTTCACTTTTTCAGCCTCAGTATACTATGACGTCTTTATACCTTACTATACTATGATGTTTTTGATTTTTTTAAGCTTTAATATGCTGTGTCACTTTTTCAGCCATCATTTTTTTCACATTGTAGACCTAAGTATACTATGATGTCTTTATATCTTATTATACTATGTTGTTTTTTCACTTTGTTTTTTGTGACATTTGTTGAAACTTTATGCCTCACAATACAATGATAATTTTCAACCTTTTTATGCATTAGGCAAGGCAAGACAAGGCAATACAAGTTTATTTGTATAGCACATTTCAACAACAAGGCAATTCAAAGTTTTTTACACAGAGCATAAAAGGCATCAAGACAGAATATAAAAGCAACACAAATAAAAAGACATTTGGAAATAAAAAAGAAGCTAAAAATGAATAACACGGATAAAACAGTAGAATAAAAGTTACAGTGCATTGTAAAATATTAACTAAAATTTGGTTTAATAAAAGGCAGTGGCAAAAAGAAAAGACTTCAGCTTTGATTTAAAAGACCTGAGAGTTGCGGCAGACCTGCAATTTTCTGGGAGTTTGTTCCAGATATGTGGAGCATAAACACTGAATGCTACTTCTCCATGTTTAGTTTTTACTCTGGGAATAGAAAGCCGACCTGTCCCAGTTGACCGGAGAGGTCTAGATGGTTCATGCCGTAGCAGCACATCAGAAATGTATTTTGGCCCTAAACCATTCAGTGCCTTATAAACCAACAGCAGTATTTTAAAATCAATTATTTGACAGACAGGATGCCAGTTTAAAGATCTGAGAACTGAAGTTGTATGATCTACTATCTTGGTCTTAGTGAGGACTCAAGCAGCAGCATTCTGAATCAGCTGCAGCTGTATGATCGATTTCTTTAGGGAGACCTGTGAAGACTCAGTATACTATGACACCTTTGTACCTTACTATACTATGATGTTCTTTGATGTTTTTATGCCTTATTATGCTATGTCGTTTTTTTATCACTTTTTAGGCCTCAGTATATTATGACATCTTTGTACCTTACTATACTATGATGTTTTGTGATGTTTTAAGGCTCAATATGCTATGTCGTTTTTTCACTTTTTTGCCATACTATACTATGTGGTTTTTTTTACTTTTTTGCCATACTATACTATGTCGTTTTTTTTCACTTTTTAGGCCTCAGTATACTATGACATCTTTGTACCTTACTATACTATGATGTTTTTTTATGTTTTAAGGCTCAATATGCTATGTCGTTTTTTACTTTTTTGCCATACTATACTACGTCGTTTTTTTCACTTTTTAGGCCTCAGTATACTGTGATGTTTTTTTGATGTTTTAAGGCTCAATATGCTATGTCGTTTCTTTACTTTTTTGCCATACTATACTATGTTGTTTTTTCACGTTTTTGCCATACTATACTATGTCGTTTTTTTTCACTTTTTAGGCCTCAGTGTACTATGACGTCTTTCTACCTTACTATACTGTGATGTTTTAAGGCTCAATATGCTATGTCGTTTTTTCACTTTTTTGCCATAAAATACTGTCTTTTTTTTTTTTCACTTTTTTGGCCTCAGTATACTATGACGTTTTTCTACCTTACTATACTGTGATGTTTTTTTGATGTTTTAAGGCTCATTATGCTATGTCGTTTTTTTACTTTTTTGCCATACTATACTATGTCATTTTTTCCCTTTTTGCCATACTATACTATGTCGTTTTTTTACTTTTTTGCCATACTATACTATGTCGTTTTTTTTCACTTTTTAGGCCTTAGTATACTATGATGTTTTAAGGCTCAATATGCTATGTCGTTTTTTTACTTTTTTGCCATACTATACTATGTCGTTTTTTCACGTTTTTGCCATACTATACTATGTTGTTTTTTTTCACTTTTTAGGCCTCAGTATACTATGACGTCTTTCTACCTTACTATACTGTGATGTTTTAAGGCTCAATATGCTATGTCGTTTTTTTTACTTTTTTGCCATACTATACTGTCGTTTTTTACACTTTTTTGCCATACTATACTATGTCATTTTTTTTCACTTTTTAGGCCTCAGTATACTATGACGTCTTTCTACCTTACTATACTGTGATGTTTTAAGGCTCAATATGCTATGTCGTTTTTTCACTTTTTTGCCATACTATACTATGTCTTTTTTTTTTTCACTTTTTAGTCCTCAGTATACTATGACGTTTTTCTACCTTACTATACTGTGATGTTTTTCTGATGTTTTAAGGCTCAATATGCTATGTCGTTTTTTCACTTTTTTGCCATACTATACTATGTCGTTTTTTTACCTTACTATACTGTGATGTTTTTTTGATGTTTTAAGGCTCAATATGCTATGTCGTTTTTTCACTTTTTTGCCATACTATACTATGTCATTTTTTTTCACTTTTTAGGCCTCAGTATACTATCACATCTTTGTACCTTACTATACTGTGATGTTTTTTGATGTTTTAAGGCTCAATATGCTATGTCGTTTTTTCACTTTTTTGCCATACTATACTATGTCATTTTTTTTCACTTTTTAGGCCTCAGTATGCTATGACGTCTTTCTACCTTACTATACTGTGATGTTTTAAGGCTCAATATGCTATGTCGTTTTTTCACTTTTTATTGCCATACTATATGTCGTTTTTTCACTTTTTTGCCATAGTATACTACGTCATTTTTTTCACTTTTTAGGCCTCAGTATACTATGACATCTTTGTACCTTACTATACTATGATGTTTTTTGATGTTTTAAGGCTCAATATGCTATGTCGTTTTTTTACTTTTTTGCCATACCATACTATTTTATTTTTTCCCTTTTTGCCATACTATACTATGTCGTTTTTTCACGTTTTTGCCATACTATACTATGTTGTTTTTTTTCACTTTTTAGGCCTCAGTATACTATGACGTCTTTCTACCTTACTATACTGTGATGTTTTAAGGCTCAATATGCTATGTCGTTTTTTTACTTTTTTGCCATACTATACTATGTCGTTTTTTATACTTTTTTGCCATACTATACTATGTCATTTTTTTTCACTTTTTAGGCCTCAGTATACTATGACGTCTTTCTACCTTACTATACTGTGATGTTTTAAGGCTCAATATGCTATGTCGTTTTTTCACTTTTTTGCCATACTATACTATGTCGTTTTTTACTTTTTTGCCATACTATACTACGTCGTTTTTTTCACTTTTTAGGCCTCAGTATACTATGACATCTTTGTACCTTACTATACTGATGTTTTTTGATGTTTTAAGGCTCAATATGCTATGTCGTTTTTTCACTTTTTTGCCATAGTATACTATGTTGTTTTTTCACTTTTTTGCCATACTATACTATGTCATTTTTTTTCACTTTTTAGGCCTCAGTATACTATGACGTCTTTCTACCTTACTATACTGTGATGTTTTAAGGCTCAATATTCTATGTCGTTTTTTCACTTTTTTGCCATAGTATACTATGTCGTTTTTTACTTTTTTGCCATACTATACTACGTCGTTTTCTTCACTTTTTAGGCCTCAGTATACTATGACATCTTTGTACCTTACTATACTGATACTTTTTGATGTTTTAAGGCTCAATATGCTATATCGTTTTTTCACTTTTTTGCCGTAGTATACTACGTCATTTTTTCACTTTTTTTGCCATACAATACTAAG
>NW_019524930.1:282168-343574 GCF_002814215.2 Seriola lalandi dorsalis
TTTACTAGACTGTCATTTTTTTAGGCCTTCGTATATTATGACGTCTTTATAACTTGCTATACTATGTTTTTATGCTTAATATGACTTTTTTTTTTTTTTTTTTCACTATACTATACTATGCCATACATCAAGTATGCATAAAAACATCTGAAAACTTCATAGTATAGTGAGGTACCACAGGACGTCACAGTATGGTAAGGTCTAAAAAGTAAAAAGAACAATTGTATAATATGGTAAAAAAGTGAAAAGAAGACATAGCATATTAAGCATTAAAACATCAAGAAACAGGTATAGTAAGGTATAAAGACGTCATTGTATAATGAGGCCTAAGAAGTGAAAAAAACAACATGGTCTAGTATGGCAAGAAAAGTGTTAAAATTACTTTGTATAATTAGGCACAAATATATCAAAAAATGTCATAGTATACTGAGGACTAAAAAGTGAAAAAAAAAAAATATATATATTTTTTCCCTTTTTTTGCTATACTAGACTGTCTTTTTTTTAGGCCTTAGTATTCGTTTTTTGAGGTTTCAATGCTTAATATGCTGTCTTTTTTTTTTCCTCTTTAGGCCTTACTATACTGTGAGAGTTGACAAATAGCTCAGTGGCCTTATTATGAAACCCATGACTAGCTGGTGTCTGACAATGTCCATCTCTCTATCCAGATTACAATGCTATAACCCTGGATCCAAACACAGCCAACCCTTATTTATGCTTCTGTGATGGTCGGAGAGCTGTTACCACACATTTAGAGCCACAGCTATTCCCAGAACACCCGGATCGTTTCACCAGCTGGGCCCAGGTACTGTGCAGAGCGGGGATGGCCGGGCGCTGCTACTGGGAGGTAGAGTGGACTGGAAACGGAGGGGTTTCCATCGGTGTCTGCTACAAAAACATGAGCAGAAGTGGAGGAGGGAGTGACAGCAAGCTGGGACACAACTCCAAATCCTGGAGCCTGGACTGCTCTCACTCAGTTTGCTCATTTCAGCACAATAAGGAGAGTGTGACCATTGCATCTGCCTGCTGCAGCAGGATAGGAGTGTATCTGGACCTGAGGGGTGGGACTTTGTCTTTCTACAATGTTGCTGATACAATGGTTTTACTTCATAAAGTTAAGACTACATTCACCCAACCTGTATACCCAGGATTTTGGGTGGGATTAGGTTCTACTTTGAAGCTATGTTAAACTAACTGTACTCATTCAACAGTTCAAGAAACCTTGTACATATGGGGTTCCAAATGTTTCTTTTTGACCATGAATAATAATGAAACTGAGACAGATGTTTGTGCTCAAAGCTTCGCTTTTTAATAACCGTGCAAGCCGGGAGCAGCAGCAACACTTTAATGGAGCAGGTACAGAGCTGGAGGCGCTTAGATCTTATTGAAGGCAGCAACATCTACACTCTGGACCTGCAGAGGAAGAAAAAAAAAAAAGAAGTCAAAGTGTTTATTATGTTATATTGTGATTTATTCTACATAAAATCAAATGAATGAAATGAAAATCAAATAAAGCATTTAATGTGATTAAGAGCATTTTTAGAATTCAAGGGTGTCATTTTTTGGAAGTATGATTACTTTCTTTCTGGCAGAGATTTAGATAAGGCAGGTTAGTTTAGCCTAGCAATGACTAGAAACAACTAGTCAGGCTCTGTCCAAAAATGAACAAATATTGCACATCAGAAATGACATCTAATTTTATTTAAAAGAAAGGGGGAGAAAAAGGAAAGTAATGACAATTTGTTGTTTTACTGCATTTTCAATGCACTGAGCACCACAAATGAACTTTGGGGTGGTTGCAGAATGTCTAACAATGATATCCTGAAGCCCCAAGCAGATAAAATCCATACAATTTAAGTGCTAAAAACCACTTGGATTAAACAATGTCTTGGATAAGGGTGAGACATAAATGAAAGTTACTTACAAAGTCCTCAAACTTGGTGATCTCCTCCTCCAGGATGTCGGTGCCAACTTTGTCGTCCTCGACCACACAGTTGATCTGTAGCTTCTTGATGCCGTAACCCACTGGCACAAGTTTAGATGCTCCCCACAGAAGCCCGTCCATCTGCACCGAACGCACACACTCCTCCAGCTTTGCCATATCTGTTTCATCATCCCACTAATGGAAAACAGAGGAGGGGAAGAGACATCAACATTAATTTTGACAAAGTTAAAACAAAATTCAACACAGGATCCATGAGTTACAGCAAAACATTTTAGATATTTGCTATCAGATTGAACGGGAGCACACTTTACCTGATTTTCACTAAATGCACAGGGTTTCATTTTAGATGAATGATTTCAAAATTAAAAATAATTTCCACAACAGCAGTAGGAGCAGCATTTTGAAATGAGCTAAATTACACAGTTAGGGTGGTATTGTTACGTACAGGCTTGACGTCCAACAGGATTGATGACTTGGCAATCAGGGTGGGTTTCTTAGCCTTCTTGGCAGCATAGGCTTCTAAGCGCTCCTGCTTGAGACGCTCTGCCTCCTCATCTTCTTCATCACTGCCAAACAGGTCAATGTCGTCGTCATCATCATCATCATCGCCACCACCGTTTTCCACCTTTACTTGTTTGACAGGAGCAGCCTGGACTGGTGCAGCCTGTTACAGTGGAGAAGGATAGGGAAAACAGTTTTAAGAGTGAGCTGTTCAGAAGCAGGTTAATTTGATAAGGTTAATTTCTTTGTTTTTTTCATCTATTTATCTGCAGTTAACATGCCGGCAAAAAACATACAATAGAAAATAATAGTTTCTGGTGAGGAAGGATATACATATCTAAAATTATTTATCTACCTTAGCACATGGGACAGCTGCTAATACAGGTGTCTTTTCCAGCATAGCCACTCTGGACTCCAGCTTCTGCAGGGCTGCTCTCATGTTCTCCACCACTAAACAAGTAACACAACAGTAAAGTTAAAACCAGAACAAGTGAGCAAAAAGGACAGGCATGGAAAAACTCCACACACAAAGACACACACCTTTGTGCAGAGTCTGGTTCTCCAGTTCCAGGCTCTTCATGCGTGAAACCAGCTCCTGGTCTCCTCCTGCATGTGAGGATGACTAGAAAACAAACACAAATCAATTAACAAGTGTCAAGGCTGAAGTTAAAATGGTAACAAAAGCAGGTCCACTATCATCCAGGGCAAGGTCCAGTTCAAGTTTGTTCAAGTGAAGGAGCAAGCCACAAAACCAAAGTCAATGTGCTGAGGTTTAAAAAAAAAAAAAACAAAAAAAAAAACAAAAAAACATGCAAGACTCAAATCTATTGAACGCCAATGATTTGAATACAATTCACACACACAATGCTGATGTTAGATTTACTCCCTCTACCCTCAATTGGTCAGAGGTTTGAATGTTTACACTCAACATGCAGGTAAACTATGTTAAGACTGTTTTTAAACAAAACTTCAAGGAGGCAACCATTTAATAATTATTTTTAAAGTAATAGTTCAACATTCCAGGAAAACTAGTTTTCTTTCTGAGAATTGGATCAGAAGATTGATAACACTCTCATAGTTGTATTTTAAATATAAATCAGTCATCATTCAGACTGAAAGCAAGGAGAACCAAGATGGAAAAGTGGAAATCAAATATTTGACATATGCAAATGAACTGTATTTTAATTGTATTTGATGATCATGATCACAACATGCAGCAAAATAATCAATCTTTCACCCCAAAATTATGCATCATAAAAATCAGTTAGTGGCTGTCTATAGTGGCTTTAAAAAAAAAGAAAGAAAAAAGAACAAACAAACAGATGCAGGATGATGGGTGAGACGGTGATGCACGATGACACATCTTAGTGCTGTGATGATAGTAACACACTCCACATCAGGCAGCAACAGACACAGCCAACACACCCAGCTGTCTGTCTCAGCTGTGCAGCGTTCCCAGGTCTGACCACAGCAAAGCTGAATGTGGAGGACTTACATTTCTGTGCTGCCGTTTCTGCTGGCGCCCTTTGCCCTGCTGCAGGGCCGTTTTCACCTGCTCTCGGTAATGTACAATGTTAAGGTACGAGAGGAAACACAGACAAAGACAAGAGGAAAAGAGCAGTGGTATGAGGTAGAAAGTCAGATGCTACAAAAAGACCTTTAGGGGCGTCTGTAACAAGACAGAAACTTGTGAATTTGTTAAGAGAAACACAATGAAACATTATCTTTTTAAAATAAACACTGAATCAAATGATCGAGTAAAAAAATTGTGCCAAAATGGGAAACATCAAGTAACCTAGCAGTAACCTTTTCAACCCATTTTAACTGATTCTTTAGGTTTTACAGATGACATGTTGAAGGTGTGAGCTCTAAAAACAGTTTGTTAATATTGTTAACATTAACTGCTGTGGTTAGGGATTTTAATCCAGTTCAGATTATGTATTTGAGGAGGTCTTCCCCATTAAAAACTACAGTTGTTATTTAGCAAACTTGCAGAACCTCATTAATGGGCTGTTGTAATGCCAGCTACAGGTAGGTACGGTTATCGTCTTAAGAACTTTCCATTTACATATGGGCATGTGAGTATTGTTTTAGACAGACTTGAGGTCACAACATTTAAGTAGCAATGGGGAGAAAAACCAGATTTTTCCAAACATGACCACATTCATACCGCAAACAAAATGGTAAAAACCACTGATGTATAGACAAACACATGAGCGATTTACTGACAGCACAATGAAAATTATAGAGTAAACAAGCAGAGGTTAAAGGGAAACAGGCAGCAAGTTACAACACAGCATGCATATAGCACTTTTCTTGTCAAGTGCAGGCTAAAGGCTTTCTCAACAAAGGCTAAAATGTCCCCAAGAACTTGCCGTCTATACTTGAATCACCATTTCTCATTTAAACAACTATTCCCCCCATTATAGGGCTGGTACACAGACATTAGTTTGTACAGCCCAGCCACTACAGGGGGTAGGTCTGCAGCTCATTTGTAGTACAGTACTCACTCCGTTTAGGGACTGCTGGATATTCTGTCGGGATTTAGCAATGTCCAGCAGGATGGGATTAACATCGTTCTTCAACAGAGATGTGTGGGTAAAGCAGTAATGAAGCAGGAGCAGTGAGAAAGACAGGTAGTAGTGTGCAAAACGGACAACAAAGCAGGATGGCCCATACATCCAACATGTAGGATGAAGCTGTTATTAAAAGATTTGAGTGATTTGAAAAGGATTTATGGTTTTAAAACCTCTACAGTCTTTTTCAAAACAAAATCCTTGTGAATTCATGCATCTAGAGGATGAACAGTCAAAGTAAATAAATGTGAGATGTTCTGGGTTATCTTGTGTCTAATGTTGCAATATAAAAGTTAAACACATTCTGGCAGCAGACATGAGGGTACATGATGACCCAACCTGCACCTCTCATGGCACAGCTGTCATTTTCCCCACTTCAGTACATGTTCTCTTGCGTTCTACCCAAGAAATTGTCCCAATGCAATACAATATGTTGACAGCAAGGCCTGGTGATAATCCTGACTAAGATATTGTTTCTGTAAACACATTGTATTTCAACAGCTAACAATTAGTCGACAGAAAAACTGTCAACTTGATAATCAATTAATCCTTTCAGCAATTTTTCAAGCAAAAATAGTGAAAATCCAAATAAAGAATATTGTTTTTCATTGTCATATATCATTATAAACTGAATTCATGAGGGGTTTGAAGTTGTTTCTGGTCAAACAAAAAGGCATGTATTTTAAAAAAAATCAGCACATAAAAACAAACCTATCTATCACTTGAAATCACAATGAGTACAGGAGGAGATACGGCTTTTTCTGATTGGGTGAAACTGAAGTGATCATGTTATAATTTCTCTTTTGTTTTCCGGACCTGTGTAGACACTCTTCAGAGCTGCTGTTGCAGCCCTGGACAGCCTGAAAAGCAGAGACAGCTGCCAAACCACCTGACCCCTCTCACTTCTAAATCGGGTGACTTAACTCACATGCACGCAGCTGCTCTGGGCTGCCGAGCGCTGGTGACTATCGATGATGTAACTATTGCTTAAACCAACAGGCTGGTGACTGACAGAGCTGTGCAGCCGCTGAGAGGGAAGCATGAGGTGAGGAGGTGTCAAGAAGGAGGAGGACAGGAAGAACCAACAGACAGAAAATGCCACTGGTGCAGGAATGAAAATAAAGGCCAACTAAAAATAAACCCATATGTCCTTATTTCTGAGAATATTCAGGTTGAAACACATTCATAAAAGTCTGACAATATCAAAAATCAAAATATATTTTGCTGTCTGGGGCTGCAAATAAAAAGGGAACTCATCAGAACAAAGAGACATCTTGGATTCAAAATGAAGTGGTTTTTTTGTGTTTTTTTTTTTTTTTTTACCTGTTGCTGTTGTGTGGAGGGGCCGTTGACTCCCTCGTAGAAGCACTTCTCCGCCTCATCATAGCGGTGTTTGTCAAACCAGATGTTCTCTGTGGCGAGGCACTGCAGTCCACTCATGTTGGTACTGAGGAGGGAAAGTGAAGTTAAGTTAGACAATGCAACAACACTGATCAGTGTTTGACAGTTTATCTACTGACCATCAGTCATGACCAGGTGTTAGGTTGTTACAGACAGCACAATCAATGACAGGAAATGAGCGACAGAACGTGGCTTAATTAGATGCTGGACTGTATATTACAGGTTACAACAGCATGCAGAGTCACAGATGGAGATGTGGGTGGAAAAGGGAGAGGAAAAAAAACAATGTGTAAGTCTGACATTTTCTAATATATACAACCAGCAAGCTGACACAGGAACAACTGCGGCATCATATTCTGTAAAACAACAGGTGACAAAAAAAAAAAAAAAAAAAGAACTTATTGCATCTGTGTTTCGCCTCCCCTTCTAATTTTGCTGATGGGTTACTGCAGCAGACAGGCATTTACACATTCCTCAGTCAGTGAAACAGAGTTGCCTGGTCTGCAAAGTCTGGATTATAGAACAAAACATTGCTCACTGCCCATACAGCAACCCCCCCTTAGTGACAGCAGAGATGTACTTAATTGTTTAAACACACTCAGTTTACTATACATGACTGTACGTAGATGTAAGTTGTACATTAACACTTATGTGACACTAACACTAGACTTAGTGGGTGTTTATAAAATTGCAAGGGGATGCATTGGTGAGGTGTGTTTCAGGAATCTATGAGAGACTGAAATCTGATCAAGGAAGTCCAGTTTGAGTTTTATCAGTTTAAAGGCTTATTAGATGCCAGAACACTGCACGGCGATTTTACACAACTCTGAATTTTATAACTATGGAAAGAAATCCTCTTTTCTTTATTCACAATGATCACAAGATACACAGCAGAAATACAGCAAATATGGCAGCTGGATGGTGTCGCATTGCACTGCAGCGCAAGTTTTCTTGCAGCACTAAAGTTGGTCTGAATATGTCTGAAACAAGAAACTTTAGTTTCTATAAACCTGCGTGTCAAAAATATTACACACAATACAAAAGTTAGCAGAACTGAAAAAGGCCAAACAAAAATGCAGACAGACAACAAATAAAAAAATTATCATTATGGTTATATAAAACTGAAAACACACATCAAGTCTCTCCCATTCCTTGTGCGAGAGGTGTCATACTTGTCCCTTTTGGGTCTTTCCGTCTCAGACAGGCCCCTCTTCCTCTGGTTTGGCCCCTTGCTGCCTTTGCCTCCCTTCTCAGTCTCAGAGGAGGTGCGATTGCGGCCTCTACTGTACTGACGGTGAGGGGTACCAGAGGCCTTCACTGTGGTGACAGGGTGCCCCTGATCCTGCTTCTGATCGTGGCCACGTCTGGAGCGGAAGGTCAAGGAGCCTCTGGTGTTTGGGCTCCGTGGAGAGGATGACAGATGCCCGTTGTTATTAGAGGCAAGACGGCGCTGGTAGTTGCTCTCGGCCTGCTCGTAGGCACTGCGGTTGTACCAGATTCCCTCTGCCTGCATGCCCTGGAGGATCGGGCTCTGACCGTAGGAGCCACTTGCCTCTACAGAGGAGCTCAACCGCTCATCTTCAGGCCCAGAGCTCTGGCTCTCTGACTGGGACAAACGTGTGTGACGCCGCAACCTCCCAAACTGGACGTTGTCTCCACTAATGATGCCTCTCTCCAAAGTGGGAACATTAACCTGCCTGGTGGCCCCGACTGGTGCAGCTTGCCGAGGGGTTCCTTTTTGCTGACGGTTTGGCAAAGACTGATCCATTTCTCTATTAAAGGGGTGTCTTCTCTACTCACTTATGTGCCAGGTGTATAAGGAGAGAAAAGAAGCAACAAGTGGAAGCTAGAGCCATTAGGTCAGGTCAGTGCGAGGTTAGCATCACAAAGGAACGTGCTGGTTAGAAACATCTGAAATAGCTCATAAAATGTGATGCCAATGTGGTCTTGTAGGCAAAGAGACAAGGGACTGATCAAGAAGCTTTTTTTCCCCCAAAAAATATCATATTGAGCTTTGCAGGAAGAGTTCAGAGCGAGTTTAACTTGGAGAAGAACAGATAAATCAAACTGAGAATGAAAAGGGCTCCATTTATATGCTTTTGAGATGTGGAATAATCTCAGGATAAATTACAACAGTTCATTGATCAATCTCACATTGGACTTTGAAACAGCAAGGCCAAAACAAACAAGGCAAAAAGTAATGTGGGTAGCACAAATGACAAAAGGTGAAAATGGCCACATTTAGGTTAAGATGTGTTTCAGTGTTTCCTCAATATGCATTTCAAAACTAAAACTTATGTAGCTCAAATATTTTTTAAATAGTGATTTTATGATCAATCAACAGCTTTAACATTATAATCTCAACTTGAAAACACACCAGGTAAATTACACCCTGGTATTGTTGAATGTGATGCAGAAGTAGAACAAGGTTATTCCTGTCAGACACAGCTGTGTCCAATTAACGAGGAAACACTGTTTATGCATTAAGTATGATGTTTCTATTGAGACATCTAAAAACCCAACTTGTGCAACAGAGTCTGGCTCACCTTTGCTTTGGCATGCTGGATGATAATGTACGCTACCTATTGTGGAATGGAATATTTAAAATAATTCAACCAAACACATTTACTTATATTGAAAATCATAAATGTTTCATGAAAGACAATCCAAATGTCTCTGACAGCAGCACTGCCTTTAAACTAGCAGGGAAACATCACAACGCAAAGACACTAATTCCATGCATGAAATAAAGGACAACTTGATAATTGAAAAAAAAGATTAAAAAAAAAAACTGTACACAACAGGTGATGCACTGCATATAGCACTGTCAATGCAGAAATATAAATCACAGCTGCCAGTTTATTAGGTTCACCCAGTTAAAACTAATACAGCCCTTCAATAAATCCTATCTTCAACTGTTTTTAGTTAGTGATTTAAAGTCATGGTCATTTTGGAGGATGTAGTTTGTGTTGCAGTTGAATTGAAGCTGTATGAAGTGAATTGTAAACCAATTAGTCAATAGACATAAAATTGTACAGCTAAAACAATTAGTGTTTTAATTGATTAGTCAAGCACCAAAAGCTTAATCAGCAACGATTCTAATAATTTATTATTTCTGTCATGAAGCATAAATGTCATGTGTGGAGTTAATGCTTTTCTTTTTGTATTTGTCAATAAACTGAATCTCTTTGGTTTTTGGACTGTTTGGACGTCTGAAGATGCTACCTTGGTCTTTGGGAGTAACATTTTAACCTTCATCTTCATGAAGGTAGGGTTTATTGCAGACTAACTTGACTAGACTACATTAGTTATAGCCAGGTGTACCTCTACTATAAACTGGCAGTGTAAAATACTTCCACTATATCACATAATTGCAGTAAACCAGAGCATGTGTTAGAACATCAGCTGAAAAGCAGATTCATCAACAACACTCACCTTTAGTAACTGGGTTGGAAAGCTAATGTCCAACAGAGAAATAAGAAACAATACAAACATTCTCATAAACAAAATATGCATTTACAATCCCTTATGCACAAAAAGTAACCACGGGGATACTTTTTTTTTATGCTGAAGGAATGCCAGTTAACGTCAAGGCAAAACTTATACTCACTTATGCAAAATTTTATCAGATCGGAGAGTGAACAATTCGCAACAATTTGTCAGTCTGCAAGAAGTGGGCATTTCATGTATAATACCAACCAAAGAACAGGTAAACAGCATAGTATAAGTGATGGTTAATGACAGTAAATATTCGTGTTGTATTCAGCTGTTGCTTTAACACCGAGACACCGGGCAGAGTTACGTTACTCAAGTTTTTTGACAGTCCCCTCCAACTTGTAGTTTGTTGACCACGTGGCGCTTAAAAACTCTAAATTCAAAATAGTCTGTGGGTTTTACAGGCAGACACACTTTTTAATGTCCCAAATCCTAAAAACAAAACTTTACAGTACTTACTCTTGGTTTTATTCGACGTTTTATGGCCTGGTAATCGTCCACTGGCGTGCTGCCTCGGCTGTAATCCGACGGTGGAAGAGAACTTGCATTAGCGGACCGCCTGTATTCTTCAGTGACAGAGGGGGGGCGGACGTTTGCTTTTCGAAGACCGTTTCGATGATTTTCACGTTTGTTTAATATATATGAAAAATATAGTATATATTCACAGAAATACAAGTCATCATCTATGAAACTTTGAGATAAAAAAAAAGAGATCCGTGTTTTCGCTACCATTTGCCTCGTACCTTAAGATTGGTATGATCCATTTTGACAAAGACTTCATTTCCCATGATCCCAGGAGAACGGTAGTTAACGGCCAGCTGTAAACCGTGATTATCGTGATGTTGATGACAGGCTGTGCGGCCTATCCCCAGACGGAACTGTGATTTTATATGTTTAGGTTGAACAGCTATGCAAAGTTGCTTTGTTTTCTGTCTTGCCAAATTGACTTCTGTATCTCTTAAAACCTGGATAAATGATAGTAAATTTAAGTTTGGCTCAGGTAAATTTCTTTGAAGTTCATTGTGGAGCCAAACAAACACACTTTTACCTCACTTTTCCTGCAGAGGGCAGACAAGTCGAGTCAATTTAAACTGACTATAAATTATGTATACATACTGTACATGGCTACTGCGTATTATTAATAATGTTTTGTATATACTTGAAGATACAGACTAGATTGTTTTGGTAGTTTTATAATTCAGCAATATTTTAGCTAGTTTTCACCGTGTGGTCATAATAATAATAATAACAATAATAATAATGATAATAATAATTATTATTACTAGAGGTAGCTACTGATTAAACTCGCAACAGCTATGGTATGGTATGGCAGGTGTAATGCAGGAAATTAATACAAATGTATTTATTTATTTTACTGTCATCAAACCACTCCATAATTAATTTCTTATATAGTCAGAAGTCTAAAAGATCATAAATGAATAAATATACCTTACCATCAACTACACACAAGTTTGTCTACAGTTAGATCATAAGAGTTGGTACAGCTTTGGATTTTTAAAATAGATTTTAATTTTAGGCTTAGTGTAAATTTAAATTTTCTGTGTGGCTTTGATACATTTAATTTATTATTATTGTTGTTTTTATGTTCAAAACACTTATAAGTCCACCATTTTTAATATTGAGTGGAGATTGGTGACTGATTGAATGACTGAATTTTACATCATTTACATCAGGTATTGTGTAATATTATGATAAAAAAAACATTCAAAAACAAACAAATTCATTTTTTTCATGTTAAATTGCAATACAACCACTTTACAAATAAGTAAATAAATAAATAAAAAGACATCTCCATGTGCCATATTTCCAAAGGTAGATAGTAAGTGTTGGTACAGTTTAGGAGTTTTTAATTTGAGTTTATTTCATCAGTCAGTATGTTGAAGCAGCTGCAGTTACACAAAGCACAGGTGGGGGCTGTAATTCACAGCTGAACTGAACGCACACAGGGTACTAAACAGCAAAGCTGACACAGCTGCTTC
This sequence comes from Seriola lalandi dorsalis, assembly GCF_002814215.2. Lineage (NCBI taxonomy): Eukaryota > Metazoa > Chordata > Actinopteri > Carangiformes > Carangidae > Seriola > Seriola lalandi. The sequence goes on from NW_019524930.1 coordinate 294,084, forward strand.
ACACACTACCAGGAGTGGGGATCGAACCCACGAAGACAACTGTCCATTGGATCTTAAGTCCAACGCCTTAACCTCTCGGCCATCCTGGTTGGTTGGAAAACACCAGGTCAATCAGTAAATCACGTTGCTTGTACATACATACAGGCCACAATTATGAGCTACACCTTAACCCTTGTGTATATTTTTAACCTCTTGTCTCAGAGATCTCAGTTTAATGAGGTGTCTAACAGTTGTTCTTCACTTCCAGAGAACTGTCTCAGGGGAATCTAAACTTAAAAAATCTGCAGTGATAATGAGCTTTTACAATTATTTGTACCATGTGAAAATTTCAAAGGGAATAAAAAGATTTCAAAATGAGCAGCATGAGCTCTCAAATCTTTCCTGAGAAACAGAGATTGTTGAGTTACTTCTGACCTGCGACAGCTTCACGCATGTGACAGATGTACAGGAGCTCCCAGACGACAGACCTCAGCTAACCTTCTGTTAAAAGGAAAGCTTTATCATCTGTGAATGGAAGTGAAGTGTCTATGAGATTTGTTTTTAACCCATGAGGACATTACATATCCAAAATGTAGCCAGACATCTTGCTCACAGAATGACCAAACATTAACAGCTTTGATTTAATCTTTTCTCTATCTAAAGGTAAATAGGGAAAGTAGGAAAGATAACAAGTTATATTGTGAAAGAGCTATTCTTTGCTGTTCACTCTTAAAAATTAAAACTAAGGCTTGTGCTTTTCAAGACAAATGGTTTATGATTTATGCTAAACATCCTTCTTTGACCTTAGTTCTTACTGGAAGGAGTTCAACAACACTACTTTCACTGATTAGTTGATTTATTCGTCCCCGAGCCTTTTCCCGCCCTCATTTCTTGTTACTCACATTACTTGTGATTGCATTTCTTGATTTTTGCATTATGTACTATTTCCCATATCTAAGTGATGCAGGGTGTGTCGACTGGGTTCTGTTCTGTAGTGTTTATTGCTTAAGAGGTTTTAATATCAATATTATACTTCCATAATTCATCTGCGGTGCCCCCTCTGACTCAACATCAAAGGTGAATGCTACTTATTAGACGAATACACAGTTCAGTCAGTCTGTGCACTTTCAAAAGGGAGAAAACCTTCAAGTGTTTTGGTTATAAAATTTGCATGTACTCCATTGACTGTGGATAGGGGAACTCACTTTGTGGAGCCATAACATGCTAAGCTGAGTTGTCAAACCAAGTAAAGTTCATTTTCTAGCGATGCTAACAGGTATGACCTTCGGTCCAAACATAATTTGGCTTCAAGAAATGACACAACACATTTTATGGTTCAGTAACTTGAGTGTCCTGTTCATTTTTACTCAGAGTAGGGCAAAATTTTAGACTCCACTCACATCAAAATTTAATGGTTAATTCTTTTAGCTTTGGGGTTTCAGGAAAAGAGGGCACACATTTACAAGTATCGCCTGACCCTTGTCTCGGCCTCAGGAAAAATACATGTAGATTTGAGAACTGAGTGATGTTCCTATTTAAGCAAACCCCTTCATCATATATTCATCCTATAGCACTGATAAAGCCTATACTGAGCTTTTAGACTGTGGATAAGACACAGCCAGTCTGACCGGCCATGTAGCGCGCCCCGGGCCAGGGGCCTGTTATGAGCCCCCACTGTTTTCCAACTTAGCTCTGACAGGTGAGCTGCAGGCTCTCAGGTGAGAAAGATAATAAAAGAAAACGTTTAAAAAAAAAAAGATGAGACTGAGCATCACTTTGTCATATTATATTGATACAGTACATCATATTGAATTGTGTTGCCCAAATCAACGGACTGAAAAGACAGAGCTACAGAATCTCAGGCGAGATTTGGAAATTGCTCACAACAGATTGCTGTTTCTAACTGGGTAGGCTAGCACACTACCCACAGGGTTTTCTGCATCTATTTTCTTTTAACATATCCTTGAAAATCTATCATGTCAAGATTATTATTAAGAGAAAAGGTTATATCAGCAAACACAAGTAAAGTTTCTGCAGAGTCTGGCTCTTTATGTGCATATGTGCGTGTATATTATCTTTGCCATCTGTCAAAAAATGTTTCCACCAAAGACAAAGCCAGACCCACACCCTTGTCCAACATCCAGGTGAAGTAACACGGAGCAGACTGAATTGGAATGACTAGGATAGTATACATTAAGCTTCAAGAGTCATTCATCTTTTCAGTTTAATGAAATTAAATCGCTCCAATGTGATGCCAAATTAAACCACACTCAAAATGAGAATAATCAGGTGTTAATGTTTGTTTTTCTTACACCTGTCTCCTTTCTCTTGTGCCGTTTTTCTCCCTGTGCTGTTAGGTATTTCGGATCTTCTGTGCTGTATGTTCAGTATATACATTAAGTAAAGCTGAGCTGAATTGAGTTGGGAGGCTGTGGTCACTATAGGGGGAATATTTTTTGTATGCAGGAAATGATAAATGACAACCTATCAGCAAATACAAACCCACACTCACCAGCTTTCTCCCCCTTTGTTTGTCTTTCATCATGTAAAGCAATCACAGACCAGTGTGGGACGGTAAACAAGGGCATCATTGTGCAGTTCAATGATACCTCACCAAAAGACCTCTGGGTGTCGACATTCATAATGTTAAAAGATGTCATTTTGTTTCTGTTTAAGGCTCCCAAGGTGCAAAATTACTGTGTACAGATACAGGAGAAACAAATCCCAAAAGCAGCAAATGTATAAGGACTGAGTTTTACCTTAATCAGTTATTGATGAAAAATTAGTCAATCCATTAGTTTATCAACAGAAAATTAATAAATAATTAATTTTAAAGAGAGCCCAACACAGAATAACTCATTAAGAATTTGTAACAATAAGGTTTGTCCTATCTGCCATTTAAGAGAAAATATATAGTGAATTATTGGTCAACCAGACAAAATTTCAACACAAATTTTCAATTTGCTGACATTTCTATAAACAAAACAATTAATCCATTACTCAAGAAAATAATCTGTCCCCATCAATCCCTGCCTTCACCTGACCTGTGCTATTCCTAACTTCACTTCTGTGGTCTTGACATTTTAAGCCCACATTTTATTAAAAAGGTGCTTACAGTACAATCTGCTCTACATGCTTGACTTTGATACATCGGTTGCTGTGGGAATCAAACCCTCGGCTGTTTTCGGCATCATGGCTCCCCCTGCTCCACAAGATTGAAACCAGTGGTCAAACAGGCAATGCAAAGCCTTGCTTAAATGCAAACAACCAATATGTTTGAAAAATAAGCCATTAGCCCGCAGGCGACAGTCGTATCATGCAGACCTTTTGTTAACCTGTGTTTGTGAATGGGCAACAGTTTTTTAGGATAATACAGTGACGACTGGAACCTGATAACATGTCAGGTTTGTTTTTCATTATTTTTAAGCCACAGTGACACACATTCACACCGTACAATCCTAGTCTCCTGCTGTTTTACACCTGAACTAAATTGTTCCTGTAAATCCATCCCAAAGTCGCCCCATGAGTAGCTGAAGGTTGAATCCTGTGTTCTTGTTCTTATAGGAACCGATTCTGTTGGGAGGCGTTTGGTTATTTTTAGCACTGCCCTGTTTCACATTCACACATGAAATTACCCCTATGTAAATTACTAACCACAAACCACCGACAGTGGAGCAAAATGGCAATATATTACTTCTCAAAAATACCAAAACAATAACAGATGAGGGAATATAAAAACAGTTATCCTCCAGTCCATTGTGGAGAGACAGCTGTCCATCAGGTCACAGTCCCATTCAGCCTCCAGGATGCTCTCTCCTCAGTGTCTTCCAACAGCTCATTACTGAATACCCAGAGTGCCTCCTTGGGAAAATGAAAAGAAAAACATCTAATTATAATATGCCACAAACATTTAAAGCATCAGAATAGACCATACACTGATGGCTACAGAAATGTGGCAGCCACTCCTGAATGGTACGATTAAATTAATATCCATTAGCAGCTGGAGCGTCCTGTTAGTCATATTTATATCATTACTCTTAAATCACTTACTTGAAAAGGTGCAGTGGTCAAAAGTCACCTCTCTTTGCTTCTAATCATTTAGATTCCTTTCATTTTGTTTGTATTTCACATACCTTTGCTGCCAGATAGTTTTTTTGTCATCATTATTATTTCAGTGATGTCCTGACCAGTGCGAGCAGCAGTGCGAGCGGTGTAGTGGAGAAGAGTTATGCAGTTCTGTTTTATTTTTGATAGACTGCCATCACAGAAGAACACTAAGGTCAGGTTAAGCCCCAGAATAAAAAGAGAAGCGGTGCCCCTTCATTCTGCTCCCTTTTTTTGCAATGCATGCTGGAATGTCCCAGTTTTGCCGCTTGGTAATTTGATTAAACACAAGTTAAATTGGGAATATTCACCATCTGAGCACTTTTAGACTGAGATCATCAAAGTTTTAAAACAAAATGTTGACACTGGGAACTCTACAACACAGGGCCTCAAGGCGATGAAGAAAATCATGAATGAAAACCCAGACTCAGTCATACTGACCTGCATGTACTAACATGTATAGGCTCTGTCACCTCCAAGCTCCCACTGAGTCCAAGACAACCGGTAATGCTACGCCCTGTTGTTATTTTGTGGTAATTTGATCAAGCACCACTTTGTTAGGAATATTCATCATGTGACCACAATATAAACAACCATAATAAAACTCTTAAAACTAGACTTTGACAAAGAATCCCTCTACAAGCCATGGCCACAAAAAACAAAACATAATCCACAATAATATAATGTAAGGCCAGAAAAGCAGCATTTATCACATTTTAAATGCCTGAACAATGAAATGTTTGGCTTGAAAAAAGACAAAATGATGATTTATTATGAAAATAGATGGCCTTTTTTGTTGATTGACTCATTGAGTAATCAACCATTGTTTCAGTGAAATAGTGTTATTGTACTTCTGCAGAGCAAATTAACACATCAAACTGCAGCAGTGAACTTGGGGCTAACTCAAGTTAATTTACTCAAGGGTGTCGTGCTTCACTAGAGTATCTCCATTTATTCCTCTTTATACTTCTACTCCTCTACATTTCAGAGGTAAATATTGTACTTTTCACAACACTTCATATATCTGACAAAATATTTAAGCAACATATAACCAACAATAAACCCTGATGTACATTAAGTTACCCAGCAATATATTAAGTGGTTGAAATTAGCCCCACTTAAAGCAGCTGCAATGCTTTCATAGTCATGCATCAATAATTAAAAGACCCATTCTTCATGATGAGTACACTACTTTTAATTATGGTATAAGTAGTATATTAACATAAAAATATATTAATAATAATAATAATAATAATAATAATATATAGAACAGTATAAGCAGAGTATTTCTACACTGTGGTAACTTTTACTTCTTCTGAATAATTCTTCCACCCTTGGGAGTTGGGAATCCACCTTGACAATGAACAATATTTTGTATGCAAATACAGGTTCTGTTTGAAGCCTATACAGTCATTAATATTTACAAAATAGATTTTGTGACGTGAAATTAGGCCACTGGCGCTTTGTTTCATCACGCATCCCCACCGCCATCTCTCTGAATGGAGATATTCATTCACCTGATTTTGCTGAGAGAGAGACAGAGAGAGAGAGAGAGAGAGAGAGAGAGAGAGAGAGAGAGAGAGAGAGAGAGAGACGAGGAGGGGGTAGGGGGGCAGCAGCACGACAGCACCAGTCATCCTCTCCCGCAAGTTTGCAGCTCGCAGGGAGAAATGGGGATTCATCTATTTTAGGATGGCAGAGTAGCTACATTTTCATAGTGAGGCTACAAAGAAGAAACCAACCTTGAGGAAGCACAGAGGAACAAATAACCCGGATCTGCGCTCGTGTCACCATCCGATGAGGGACATAACGAAGACAGATAAGACAATGGAAATGTATTGTGAGAAGCTGCCGGGACGACAGCAGAAATTCATACTCCTCATCCTTTATCTTCTTCTGTGGTACAGGCCTGCGGTGAGTAGCGTGTTGATTCCTTAAAAAGCAGCTCAAAGTGCCTCAAAAGTTGTCCACTTCTTCTTTTTTTCTCCCTGCTGCAAAACACTCTAATTAGGAACCGGTCTACTTAATTAAGCCCTAATTACATCTTTATTGCAATGCTATTACCGTTATTATCGCGTGCCCTTCTCTGGCTCTTTGGAGCACACGCTACACTTGGCCAACAAATGTCCTCATTAAGCTGCCGGTGCTAATTAGCGGACGATCAGGCCTCATGAACTGCATCCATCACCGCCACCCGTCTGTCACTCAGACAGAGACCGGGGGGAAAATATGGATGAGAAATCTTATTTTAAAAAATGAGGGTCCAGATGTTGTTCCTCAGTCTGCAAGATCTGAGCATTAATTTGCAAAACAGATTATTAGTTTCTAGCACCAAATATCAACTTAAATCAACTTAAAAAGCTTGCATTTGCAGGGAAATTTAAAAACTCTTTATTTATTTTCGACTTTTATCATTTTTTTCCCTAAAATTCAAACATAATCCGAGACGGTTTTGTGACTAAAGGGAACACATGTTGAAAAATACATCTGAAGAAGTGACCAGAAAATAAAGTGTCTGTCCTCCCGAGGTGTGTCTGTTGTTGTTGGTGTTTGTTTGTTTGCATGCTCATGCTATGTGCACCATGGCTGTGCCCACTTAACGCATCACAAACTCGTCCAAGCTGCAGGCGAAGAAGAGCATCGGCTTGTGGTGCGTGTGTCTCTGCGTGTGGAGCTGTAGATAACTTAGTTGTCTCGTTATTTCCAGGCTGAAGCAATTCATCCGGACTGCGCCATCATCTCCGAGCACCTGAGGGCTCGGGAGATTTGTAGCCAGACGAGGAGGAGCGAGGCGCAAAACCAGACCGACCACAGCGGTGGGTTCGTGTTTGATGCTGCTGCAGCTGCTGCTGCTGCTGCTGCTGCTGCTTTGTGTTTGCTGCACATAAACACACACTTTGAGAAATAACTGTGAAACACTGCCAGAGGTTTTTAATAGATGGGAATGTGGGTTAAACTAAAAAAAAAAGAAAAAAAACAGAACTGGGGAGCAAAGTAAAATTTAAGAGATGAAACTAAAAGAAGCAGATTCTAGACACCCATGGACGCAAATGATGGAGCTTAAACTTTCTGTAGGACTTTTCTTAAGATTTAATCGGTTTTCTTGTTTTGTGGATGGACATTTCATGGTTTTTAGCTTAATTCGTGTGATGACTCTGATGCCTGAGCACATGCAGGAGACATTAAGGCCATAGATGACCACATAAACCTTCATGTGACTTCAAGACATGAATGGCTGACAGTGGACTAAATGCAGTCAAGACTTTTAGGCCATGAGTCTTGAACAAAACTAGTGTAACCAAGCGTCTTGGGTTCTAACTGTGTGTACTTAGTAGTAAAATAATGAACAGGGCATGGAAACGGAGTACGATGAACAGCAGCCACACTCCTTTTTATTTCTTCACTACATGTGTGACCATCCCCCAGCAGCCACTTTACAACAGCCTTACAGCAACTCCAAGGGGACACACTACCTAAACACATAGCAAACACAGGAGAGTCTGTTACTCTACTATCTTTTCAGATTAAAATTTTACATATGATACGTTTATCAAATACAACACTTTGTTAAAACTAAAACCAATAGTTCCTAATGTTTTTGGCTTGTGTCCTCTGACAAAAAAAAAAAAAAAAAATCAGCGCCTGTGCCTCTTGTCATCTTTCAGACGTCTATGAGTTCTTAGCAGTTCCACCAAAAAGACATTTCTACACTAAACTTCTCACATGGTTTAATTTAAATAACAATTCCAGGCCCGAAAAAGTAAAGATCAGAGAAAAGTCTGACAAATTTGCCTAAATATGTGTCAGAACTTATACTCCCATTAATCATCTCATGACTTCTCAGATTCATCTTGTGACCCTTTGGAGGGGCTCGACCCCGAGGTTGGGAACCACTTAAATATAAAATCAGTTCAAACAGCCACAACAGTAAAATGCTGCTTACACATTGATACGTCACTTTCAACAATGTAATTTATTGTAACAGTCACAGGACACAATTTTATGATGAACATGTACTTTGAGTAAATTTCGTTCATAATACTTTTTTACTAACTTTTATTATCTATACTTTTTATTTGAGTATGCAAAAATTATTGAGCTCATCATAATTAGTCGAACTCATTACACAAAACAAGTTTGAGTTGAGGGGGAGTTTAATATAAGATCAGATAAACTTTACTGATCACACACAGAATTTACACTGTCAGCAAAAGAGAGAACAAATAATTAGACTAGTGTACACTAGTTGGGGGTTGTCTTGTGAAAGCAGCTTAAAAATTTAGTTATTACATTCGAAGCACACAAAACAAGTGTGTGACACTGCTTCAATTTTGTGTGGGATTACTAAAGTTCTATTTATTTTTTTTATCCTTTTTTATCTTATTTTGAAAAGACTGAAAATGCAGAGAATGACTGAAATCTCGGACACAGTGACACTACACCCTGTTATTGTCATCATGATGATCTAACACACACACTGACACCTGTTCTTCCTCCTGGTGAGGCTTTACCTGCCTGTCCTTCCAATCTGACTCATTTACTTCATTATATACTAATGAACCTGGCGTCTCCCAGAGGGCCACACTGTGTGTCTCTGCTCTTCACCCCTTCATCAGAAACTGCCCCAGAATAACAACACTCTGGCAACTCCCCTCTGTGAGAGTGATGAACTTTAACATTTCCAGACTAATTTGATCTTAATTACCCCCGATGACTCTGAACATTGAAGCGACACAACACTTTGGTGCAAAGCTGTCATCCGCTGCTCATTACGCAGATAAATGTCCGCTGATGAATTTCACTGTCGAAGTAGGTGTGTTAGTACGTCCGTCAGTGTGATGCCAACCTTGCAGGTGACATGTAATCATGCAGAGTTGGAGAGTCATGCAGAGTTGAAGTCTCACCTTTGTAATAATTGAAATAGTAACAGTCATCATTGACAGACTCCTGGTGGTAATGGGCAAAGTAGACACTGTATACTGGTGTTAAGTGTGGGGCCATTGGCCAAAAAGCAACCATTAAAATGATGGACATGAACTGGCTGTAACTAATTATTAGCAATTTTCATCATCAATTAACCTGTTGATTATTTTATCGATCAAGTGATAAGTTGCATAGTCCTTGAAATGTAAAAATAAAATCAAAAATACCCCTCAGAAATTTAGAAAGTCCAAGGTGACGTCTTCAAATTGTTCAATTTGTCCAATCAACAAAACGCCACCATGAGGTTCACTTTTGTGGTTTTACGTGAAATATCTGTCATTAAATTTTGGTCATAGTTTCATCAAGTCCCCCTCAAGATCAACAGTAATAACTCTGACTTTCCATTCGGTGCCATCATTAGGTCAGATTTTATGATCAAATCCCTGCAGAACTAATGACATACTTTATTTGTTATTTACTAAACGTTAGCATGCTCACATGCTAAACTAAGATGGTGAACGTAATAAACATTATACCAGCTAAACATTAGCATTGCCATTGTGGGCATTTTAGCATGTTGATGTTAGCATTTAGCTCAGAGCAGCACCGTGTACAGCCTGACAGGGCCTCTAGTGTAGCTGTAGGCTCTTGGTCATGTTCTTAAATAACTTAGCCACAATAACTAAAACAATAAAAATAAAAAAATAAAAATTGGCACTGAATTATTACAGCACTTTATTTTAATCTCCCTATTAATAAGTAGTGTTTTCAACAATTACAACTTCTCTAATGAATTTATATTTCACGATTACATCTGTATTTCATTATGTCATTCTTTATCTGTTTGTACACCAGTAATCCAATTATGCATGCCTTCAAGTTGATGTAGAGCAATTTTCATTTGATTGACATATCCATTAATTGACTATATCTCAGCCATGCGTTGATTCTTCAATTGGTTAACAATCAAATTTTCTAACATTTGTAATGTAAATGTTGCTATTTGAATGTTGAAAGTTTGACGGGAGTCCCAGGAAAGACAACAATTCTGTTGAAGCACTAAGTAATTGTAATTCTGGTATGCAGAAACCGAGAAACAATCCTTTCTGACATTGAAAAAACAGACAGATATACACAAAACATAAAAAATTGAATCCCATTAAAACATAAGATCCCACTTTGAAAACTGAATGCATTCTGCTTAATAAATGATGCCGTCAACCAGTTCCTCCCTCAGCGGTGCTCTGGAAGCACTCACTTGGTGTCCAAAGTCATTTCAAAACTTCACTGTTAATCCTAAATGAGGTGACATTCAAGTGGGTAAGTGTATAGCTTCCTCTAGAGCTGCTTTTTAATAAATGCCTAAGAATAGAGTCCCGCTCAGTGGGTGACAAAACCTTTTGGTTGATCTGAAAGGAAATGTTTGAAATTAATCATCCACAGTTAGACACAGCAGGGAATACAACTTTATGGTTTTCCCCACGTTAGGTCAAAATTCCCCCCGTGATTCAGACCAAATACAAAAGATGTATCCCGGCCAAACAGTGTAAGTTTCCATAATTCATGGTTTTCTCTGCACTCACTGTCACTTTTGTTTTATGGGTGAATGACGACAAATGTTTAACGGGGATCATATAATTGTGCCTCTTTCTTTTGTGCCTCTACTCTCATACTAAGAGTGGAATCTTTTCATAATCAGCACATCACGGTTGTCACATCACTCTCAGTTGTCTGTGACTCAAATCCAGAGAGCTGAATTTAAGCATCTCGAGGTGGGAACTCCCTAATGGGAATATTATTCACCCCACTTGACAGACAGTCAAATTTTCAATTGCACTTGGAAGCAATCTAATCTGTAAGAGCAATGTGATAAACAGCTTGAAGCGAGCAACTTAGATAACCTGTTACTTTGGTTCAGACACAGTGCAAAAGACCTAACCTGTAGAAAAAAAAAATTCTAGCATGTCCACACTATGACAAGAAAATAAATATTTTGTAAGGCGTGCTGTCTGACCACATCTGAATTCAAAAATATTTAGAATTGAGCAACCACAACTGAAGGTGAAGTGAAAAGATGGCCGTCATAGAGAAGGGAGATATACAAACTGTACGTATATATATTTTTGTGAGTCTATATATTGCTTGTTCAGCTTCACCAAAGTCATTAGGATTCATCCTCTGGGAACCACGAATGTCTGTATATAATTTCACAGCATCCCATCCAATAGTAGTTCAGATAATTCAGTCTCGACCAAAGTGGTGAACCAACTGACCGACAGACCAATAGGCCGACATTGTTAAAAAGCGTCATCATTTTCTTCATTTGGAGCAGACTACAACCTGAATCAGTATTTCACTGCCATCTAGCTAATTGTAGAAAATTTAAAACCTCCCTGAAAATTTTTATATTTCTAATATCAAAAACAAATTGGAAGCAACCATCCAAAACTAACCGTAGGATGCAAAACACCCACCCACACCCATTGTTTTCTATATGAGCCCACATACTCTCAGTGTGTATCAACCCCAGAAAAGCAACTATTTTATCACATTTGCCAGGTTGTCAGTTGATAGCAAATAATCCACTGAAACATTAGACCTGTCTGATGATGCTACAACTCTCTAACTTTGTAAAATGAATTAATATGTTTTTTTCTTGCCCTCCACTCCAGCATGACTTAAATTCACCCCAACAACCTGCCAGAAAAATCTTATAGAGAAACGTGAAGTTCAGTATTCGAATCAGGTCTACCTTCAGCTCTCCTGGTCTTCAGTGCTATTAATGCAGCAGCAGAGTCTGTGCTAATAACACAGCTGTTGGTTTTGTTTGTTCCTCCCCACCAAAGTGCCCATAAACGTGCCACTGTCTCTGCCGTGAAAACTGAAATACTATTTGGAAGCGGTTTCCTCTCTTAAATAGATGCCTCTGTTTTTCTGTTAGGATTTTATTAGGATTAGAGCCATCTGTGTAAACCTCCCACATACAATGCGCTAAGAAGATGTTTCCCCTCACACCAAATCTAAAATTTAGAAACCAACATCTGATTCTGGCATCAACCACAGCAAATAACCACAACATTGGAGAATAAAATCCTTTAATCCCTGATACCAATTACCTCAGTACAGCTATTTAGTCTCTGTATAAAGATGCTGCAAATTTTGCATTCCCTCTCTCTCAAACCCCAACAGATAGTAAACTGCAAGCTTGTAGCGACATCCTTTATTTTCAACCCAGTACTTCACTGCCAGTTTTAATCGTCTTATTCAGAATGGATCGTAACAAGATGCACTTGACAGAGAGCGGTTCGAAAAGCATTGTTTTTTAAGGTGTCATTGATATGGTTTAGTGCGAGCTGAAGCCCTCAACACAGGGAGGAGACCTATTATTATAATTTAACAGTTTATTGCGGACATAAACGCACGGAGAGTTGCAGATTAGATCTGAAGATGACGCAAATCAACTTTTTTCACTGCAGGAAATTTTGCCTTTTATAGCAGCAGTTGGCCAGTGAGCGTTGTTCTGCAACTGATTTACCTCAATGTTACGAAGCCTGTCTGAATGTCAGCTGTGGAAATTGTCTCTCAGGGTAGAAGTGTTCCAGGATGTTTGGTGGTTGGCAAATATATATCTGTAAATAATATATACTTCAATTTCACGCTGCGCTGGGTTCCCCCAAAACTAATGATTTCTTTTCTAATATATGATATAGCATCTGTGTTTTTTGTTTTTTTTTCTGCAAAAAACTGGAAAAGACAGAAATACAATTTGCCAGGTTATACTCCGGTGCAGACCGAGACCAAGCAGTTCTCCCTTGGCAGGTTTTGGGTAAAAGAAAACTGGTGAAATGTCAGGGGTTCACAAAAAGTCATTAAGATTCATCCTCTGGGTACGACTGTCTGTACTTTATTTCATGACAATTGATCCAATTGTTAGTGAGTTATTTCAGTCTGGACCAAAGTGGTTGAGAGACAGATTTGGCGTTTCCATCCATAGAGCAACACCACTAGCATGGCTAAAACAGATATATGATAACTCCTGCAGCCTATATGAGGACCTGTAAAGTCAAACATGTGGCGATAGTGTGTTGGTTGTGTGTTTGAGTCAACTGTAGTGTAAACCCCACAATTCATAGTGCCACCCCTGAGACAACAACTCATTTTGCAGTTAGTCAGTAACATGACAGACGATATGGAAGTGCATTTCAACACAATCCCTCTTCCCCTCCAAGATCCTCACTGTCAGGAATATGAGTCTGACGCAGCCTGACAGCAGCGTGAATCATCCAACTCCCAGGTCCTGCGTGAATAATTGCACAGCGCCACCCTACTACCCCTTTTACGTTGAAAGTGACATCATTTTCATCAGACCACCTGATTGGATGTGGAAGTGGTTGGTTTTGCGAGATAGGGAAACGCAGGAAAGTAGTGGATAATGGATTAGATATGCTGGATTTGTACAAATGAAATAAGGCACCAAGAGAAAATGGATATTTCACTCAGACAGATTGCTGCCTCCAAGTCACTGCTCTGTCTCAGCTGAATGTCAGCAGCCACAGGGGATGGCTGACATTACCTGGAGTACACATCACCAGGCAGAGACTCTTTTAGTACAATGTTTTCATTTTAATTCATTTTTAAATGTTAGGTGTTTAAATAATCATCCCAATGTGAAATTAAATGCATTTGTCTGGTAGACTTTTTAACATTATGTTTGGTTGAGTTAAAGGATAACACTTTTAAGGTCTTATCAACCAAACTACTGTATTACATTAACACCTTTATGATTTTTAGCCACACCACTTTTGTCCAAAGCAAAATATTTCAACAATTATTTAATAGATTGTCATGCAAATTTATAGAGACATTCATGGTCACTGAAGGATTCATCCTAATGACTGATGATCCCCTGACTTTCCCTCTAGAGCCACCAGCAGGTCCATGTTTTCTGAGGGAAACGTCTCAACAAGTGTAGAGGGGACTACCATGTAAACTGGTGTAGACAGTTGAGGTCTTTGTGAACTTTGGTAATCCTCTGACTTTTTATCAAGAACCAAATTCAGGTCAACATTTCAGGTTGTCTTCCATCTGTCGGTCTCCCAGCTTTCTATTTTTCATCAAATACTACATATGATATCATAAAAATCTCACAAGTGAATTACCATGTTGACTTTTCTACGTAATACATTCACGTTCTTGTTCACAGCTTGACAAACTTTTCTCATGTAAGCTACCAAAGACTGCTCTCTGGCCAATTATTAAATTTAGGCTACTTTAGAATGACTGCTGAAATTCAAAATACAAATTTTCGATTTCTGTCTTTCTTGTCCATCCAGTAGTTTCGTCCTCTTTAAAATAGGCATTACAGCGTCACAGAGCTGACAGCATGGCTGCTGGCTTGTTATAACAGAAATGACTTTGCAGTACATGAGCCAAAAATCTCTAACAATCCTAGATAAAAATGAATTTAAATATTATATTGATTTGTTCTTTCTGTCCCTCACATGCTTTGATAACATAAATATCCCCTTTTTGACACACACAAATTAAAGAAATGTGAAATATATGGGTGAAAAAATGTGATGAAATGAATGACGTCCTGCTGAGTGAAGAGTAAGAGTCCTAATTTCACATGTAGACAGGTTGTGTTGACGTCTTAGTCCGAAATCACTCTCGGCCTTTATCTTTAATTTTATTTTTATATTCCTGGAAACTTACAGATAACAGATTTCCTGCTGAAAAAGTATTTGATATTTATTTTGGTTCACTCCTGCCTTGGGGATAAATGAAAAAAAAACAAAAAACAAGCAATTCCTTGCTTTCTTTTTTTTTTTTTTAATTCATCATGCTGTTAACATTTACTCCATGTGGATGGAGATGGCTGCAGATATTTGCAGCACCACACACCATGTTTATCACTACGATTAATATTCATCAGAGGGGAGTAACTCCGTCCATTCATTCGGTTACTCCTGTCAAATACCTGTCACCGTATCTCCTGAGACCATGTCAGGGACAGAAAAGAACAACATTGATATGTAAATTAGTTCATTCAATAGCAGTAAGTAATCCCAGGTTTATCCAGAATCTGGAAAATGTAAGACAGCAGATGGAAATACCTGGTGTGCGTGACATTGAGCAAAAGCTTTGATTATAATCCATTTACAGAAACAGGACAATGTAAGTGCAGCTCTGCTGGACTAAGGATAAAACCTGTCAGCTGATTTTATGCACTTATATAGATTTATTAGGTTAGGATTAATAGAAATATCCTCTCTTACATGAGAAAAAGTCTGTGACTAGGTATTCAGGTCATCTATTCGTGGTTAGTGTGGATGGTTTTTTCAAGGCCTGAGGTTGACTGAAACGTTTCTATGTTCTCAGTAAATATAAGAGCAGGAACTATGGGATGCTGTGAGAAACCCGTCGTTCAGGACATTTATAAATTCATCGAGTCTGTCAGAAATATTGCCAGACGCTGAGGCATTTGACTGATGAATTATAGCACAGGATCCTTTTTTCCTCAGTGACACATTTACAGGCACACAATAATGTTGCTACTATACGGATACTGTAAGAAAAGCAATTGTCTGCTTAAACTGCTTATGTGAATACATAAACTGGCTGTTCTCCTTTATAAGCAGAAAGTATCCTTTCTGTCATTCAGGTGTTGCCCTGATGTGCAAAAAATGTCAACAAACACACTTTATAGAAAACACAACATCTACACATCTACAGCCATGGTACAGAGGTATTTGCTCACACAACGTGGTCACAATGCTTCCAGTGACAATGCATCACATTGACATTTATTAGGTTCATCATGTTCTTCGTTTAGTGCGTCATCATGGCGCCATTTGCTAATTAGCACTAAACAGAAATAACAGCTGGGGTTGATGGGGATGTCATTGTCAGTATTTCACAAATATTGATGTCGTTGAAAAGTTAAGGGCTCATCAAAGTTATTACAAGTCATCCTAAAGGGAAGAAGAATGTTCCAAGACATTTCACTCAAAACCACCAATGTGAACCTCATGGTGGTGCTAAGGAAAAAGTGATGGGGGCGCCAAAGTCATAAGGACTAAGGGCCAGTTTATGATCTGTCAGAACTAGTTCATAAGACATGCTGTTCAACCACATTGGACTTAGCAAGTGTTTGAACCTGATCCAAATGGCCACTCTTGTAGGTGGAGTGAAAAGCCAACTGTCAAAGAAAGGCGGGACAAATGACATAATTTAAAAACTCGGCCACAAGTTGTGTAACAAATGAGAAAAGGAGAGCTGGAGATGGAAGTACAATACCTGGCTCCTCTCTTACTGCTGCACAGCTGGTCAAGCACAGTGTGAAGTGGGTGTGAATCTCAAATTGTCAGTTTTAGAAAGTGGCTGGACACAGATCCTGCTGGTTTAGATGGAGTATACTGGCCCCTTTACCGTCTGGGTACCATAAACGTCTGTACAAATTTCATGGCAATCTAATAGTTGTCAAGAGATCTGTGTAAGGGACCAAAGTGGGAGACCAAATGACAGAAAGACATTGCCATCCATAGAGCCATGCTGCTAACACGCGATTTCAGAGAGAAATAAAAACATTTCAGGATTCAGAACAGAGTACTTATTAAGTCTCGCACTCTGGGCCCTGAAGAAGCAACAGAATCAGATGGTGTCTCACTTTTCATGAAGAAATGTGTGTGACAACTTCAGCCCAGCAGACAGAACTAATCAGCTGATATTAATGTGACGACACAGAACTGACAGAAAGTGTGAACTCTACAGAGATTAAATATGAGACTACTAAAGGAATTATGCGAGCAGTAAACAGAGTATGGACATTCATGTGATTTTTATGCGATAACGTCTATGATATAATAAACTTGCTACAGCTGCTATGGAAGGACAGAGCACGCCTTTTTGCCGGTCAGGATGGACAGTTTGGAGGCAGACAGGAAATAAGAGGAGAAAAAATACATGGATATGACATGCAACAAAGGTTCCCGCCTTTAAATTATGTTAATATACAACTAAACGGCAAGAACACAGACCAGATTGTGTTTTCTATTTATATATAAATATCACTTTATTTAAGCACAGAATTTTATTATTACATTTAACCAAAAGCATAATTTCCCTAACATGTATCAAAATGATTTTGTTTCCTTAACCTGACCACAGACGAGACTGAGACAGTTTGTACCTCCCATCCAACCCAACCACCTCATGGTGACTTCACTGCTGTTAATAAAAGTAGTTTCATTCAGTCATTCATTCCGTCTTTCATTCATCCAAAAACGTTGCCTCAGAACATAATCTAGTCAGCAATTATGTTTGCTACAAAGCATATCTGCTGTTACAGTTTAGTTGTACATAAATGCAATTTGAAGGGGAGCAGGTTTGATTATTGTGATCCTCAAAATTACTTGAGCATTTGGAGTTACTGCACCTATATCCTGTAGGGAGCTAGGCTGTTGTTGTTTTGATCCAAACAGCACAATCCTGGTCTCCTTCCTCTCCTGGATAGGGAATCATGTCTTCCCTACAAGCCCTGAAGCTGGATTTGTTTGCCTCCTCAGATCAAAGAATATATCTGTATTCATGGTAACAGACGCTCATTCTTGTGTGTTTGCCACCTGGGGGAGTTTGGGGGAACCGTGACAACTTTTATATTGCTGTGAAATTACTCAAATATTGACGACACGGTGATTGAGAGACTTCATTGACTGACGCTCCCGGTCCTCCCCTTGTCTGTGATTGCAGGGTGTAAAACAGAGTGGGACGAGATCAGATGTTGGCTGAGAACGGAAGTCGGGCAGGTGGTCAATGTTTCATGCTCCGAAGTCTTTCAGCATTTCTCCAGCAATCAAGGTTTGTGTGTTGAGAATCATTCTCAATAACCTAATCAATACAGTAGTTTAAATACAGGAGGTAACGTACAAGCTCCATTCTGCAGTGGTGCATTGTCGCTCCACTTCTAAGGATGATTATCTGTACTGTAAAGTCTGCAGCACTAATGCAGGCTGGAGTCACCCTGATGAGGGAGCACAGTATGAATTATTCATGTATGTTTGTTGGCAAGAATATATATATATATATATATATATATATGCATGCTCTGGGAGATTTCTGACAGAAGAAATGATTTGAAATCTTGTCTGCAGGGTTAATACGTCACATTCTGACATCCTCTCAGGCTGATGTAGGATTTGTGTTTCCAGAAAGATAGTAGTGATGACACTAATAGAGACATGTTCTTAAGCTATGATAATATAGTCATGAAATTAAAAGTGGTTATGAGTTAATATCCTTCCAAAACAGTTGCTTAGGGCAAATGTACATTTTGGTGTTTATTTAATCTTTAACAAGTCATTTCATTGTTTGAAATAATAAAGTGTTATAAATTATTAATCATTTGCATGAGTAAATTAGTGTTTATAGGCCAGGTAGTTTTACATTTTTTAAACATGGAAACCTCTGTCTCTCAGTCTTAAGAAGAAAAAATGTTGGTGTGTTTGTACTCCATTGCCTTGATAGTCATTATCATAGGATCATTAAGGAAGGTAAGGTCAGGATGATTAAGGAATAATGTTCTTTCCTCCTATAGCTTGATGGAAACCCTGGCTCATCATGATCTGAATTGCAGATCACCCAAACACACCAGAGTCTTTGCTTTCAGCGGTGCAGTTGGCAGCATTTGAACTCTGCTGGTTCCTGTTTGCTCAGCTCAAAGGGAATAGAGAAAACCCACTGCTGTGCATTTCTGTGTTTCTTTGTTCAAACAAACGCACAACAGTCCAGCTAATGCTTGCTCGTGCTATCTCTTCTGCGGCGTTACACATTTCCACGTACAATCCAACCAACACAGCAGTGCATCGAGCGATCCAGCTGACAACCTTCTCCTGACACCTGCTGCTTCCAAATGGACGTTAACCAGGGGTAAATGTCAGTAGACGTGAACAAGGACGTGAAAGCTTCAAATATTTTCTGACTCAAAGCACTAATGGAGTGAAATGGTCCAAGAGAGGAAATGTCAGTGTAGTGGTCCAAATGTGCTAATATTAAAGTGCACAGGAATGACATCTTTCCATAACAATGTAGCCAGAGTATGTCATTTGGAAAAAGGAGAGTGAGTGTGAAAAAAAAAAGTAAAATTATAAAAATGAGAAATGAAAATTGCGGTCAGTGGCACCAGCACACAGGAACACAAATACACATACACATAAACAGCAGGTGCACCCATTTAGACTGTATTGGAGCTCATTTAGATTGTATAGTCGGGTTTTCACAATACAGTTTCTAATGCATGAGAATATAAACTTAGTAAGATCACTGTAATACTGCGAATCAGGCTCTAACATGAGCTTTTTTTGTTTGTTTGTTTTTACTATGATGTTTACAGGAGTATATGGCAGTTCACGGTTTAATTGTAGTAAATTAAATTATTAAGATTGTTATTAAGCAGAATAAACTGAATGAGTAATTGGCCTATAAAGATTTTGAGCTTTAAACCATAGGGTTGCATGACCAAAACAGCTGTGGTGGAGTATTCATAAGTATTCGTATCCTTTACTTAAAGCAGCTGTAATTAATATTTTTATAATAATAATGCATCAAATAACGATGTGAAAGGGGTCGCCTATAGTGATAAAGCTGCAGAGAATTATAGCCTGAATCTGCAGCTTCCCTTAGCCTTATGGAGCTTTATAATGAGTTTCAAAATCCACGGTACACTACCTACCCAGAAGCAAACAAGAGACGGACGCAGTTAGTGACTAGCTGGTGAACATGGTAGAGCATTAAGCAGCTAAAGAGTCACATAGTTCCCTCAGGAGTTGGTAGAGACTAAAGACAGAGCTAAAAAAATTAGTGTGTATTGGACTTACACTGACCAGGTGTTCAGAAACACAACTCCAAACAAACTGTTAGGATGATAGTATGGTCAGCATTTTCACAATTTGTTTCCGCTGCCCCTAAGCGCCTCCGATTCTTTTATTATTTATCAGTTATTATGAAAAATTATTAAATGAAAAATTGCACTTGCTAAATCCAGTAAGAGTAAGGATTGTATTCAAGTATTTATCATTTGGTTTATTAGCGCAATTGAGGAACAGAAAAATTATATGTTATGACTACAACTCGCTTGCTCCCTGAAGCAAAGGAACAAGGTACAGCAGAGATGGGATGTCAGGCTACACGAGGACATGATACGCTATACTGAGTTAATCCACTGAAAGGCTCATTGACCTTTTTAAAAGATCCCATGGACCTCCTAGGAACTCAACTTGTGCTTTTACTGAAGCAGCAGCATTTCATAAGGAGCTCAAACATGGACCAATTAAGAAACAACAGGCCCGTGGGCACAGACATGTCTGAGGCCTCCCAACCCTCCTACACAGGAGCAAGACTCCCAAAAGTGAAAGCAGGAGCAGCATCTGTAGTCATTTTGTGTCTTGTTTTGGTCATTTTGGGTGTTTTTGTCATAATTTTGAAATGTTCACAGACACTTTAAACTTGTAAGAAGCTCTGGCCCATGGGCCCTCTAACCTGTGGGCCCCTGGACCTGTGTCTGGTAGGCCGGTCCAATAATAGATAGAAATGTACAGACGTGTGATTCACTATGCTTCTAAATAGACTGTATGATATGAATCTTTGCAGTGGTCACATCTCTTGAACTTCTCCTCGTTTACCCCCACATCAGGGTATGTTTACAGGAACTGCACTGTTGAAGGATGGTCAGAAATGTATCCACCCTATGAGGAGGCCTGTGTTTTCAGTGATGTCAGCGAGTCTGAATCTGAGGTAGCCTACACACACATGCTGTTGTAATGATGCCAATCAGTTTAGCTTATTCATATTGTCCCTGCTTCCTCTCCAGTCTTCCTTCCTCGCTGACTCCTTTTTCACTTCAGGCCTATTTGTAGGGTTAGTAACAGGATTAAAAAAAAAAAAAAAATATTAGTCATGCTTTTAATTCAGGAATAAATGTTAACAATTTAGGAGATGACACAGTCTTAAAAGACGTCTGATATCATACTGTGAAGCAAATTAGTTAATTAGTTTCAGAATTTTGATGTTTCAGTGACTGTAATGAACTTTTCCTCAGTTTCCCTCTTCCAAACTTTATTTTAGTGATTATTTATGTGCGTAATAATGGAAAAATACAGGTAGTAGTATTAACACCAGTCACACAGTTTGACATTTTGTGTGACATTTTGCTAATCAAGCCATTTCCTAGTCACACATTTGACAGCACCACTTACTGACACACTGTTTTTCTCTTTTTCTCTGTCGCCAGACGAATTACCTCTCTATGTTCAGACAGGTTTACACTGTGGGCTATGCCACATCGCTCATCTCCCTCATTACAGCTATAGTGGTGTTCACAGCCTTCAGGTAAGACCAGAGGAGCACACACTGTCCAGGACACACACACACACACACACACACACACACACACACACACACACACACACACACACACACACACACACACACACACACACACACACACACAGGACAACCACTCACCCAACATTTGTGTAGTTATGATCCAAAACATGCATGTTTACAGTGGTGGAACTGGATTACCATATAGGTTTGACCAGGTCAAAACCTATATGGCTGGACCATAATGGGCCATGGTCAATGTGGTCAATATGAGAAATTGGGGTCAGTTGAAAGCTGTCAATGGAAAGTTGCCAAAGCCTGCTGGAAAAGTCTCTAAATGTCGTTAGACATAATATGCAAATTAGCACATTCATGACATTATCGCGTCCTATTTGCATCTTGCCCGGTGTCAGCCGGTTTCAGCCCTTTTCTGTTGGCATCTCTCTTACTCTCTGTGATCACATATGCAGTATTCTAATACAGCCAAATTCCAATAAAGCCGTTCTCATTGACATGTTTTTCTGTTTCTCTTGTCAGACAATGGAACAAGTTTGAAATAGTGACTGAAACACGCCCATTAAGACTACATGTTAACTTCCAAAGCCATTTCCAAGCTGCTGCTAAAAATCCAGATTTTTATAACCATGACGTCGTCTGACAAATTCACTAAACACATAAGTTAAAGACAAAGACTGTGATTTCAGCTATAATTACTTGTAAAATGATCACTCAGAGATATGAGGTACATCAGGGAAATCATTCAATTTTAGTACCACAGTGACAGTGACTGCAATAAAGTGTTAAATTTTACTTGTTGTGTTCTTGTCGACTTGGAGTGTTAAGCCCAGTTTTAGATTGCTTTTAGTGCCTTTTTCTTCTTTCATTGCGAAAAATGTCCCGAGAGGGCTCTATTGTTAATGTGAACCAAATATTGTCAAATTTATCATGCATTTTTACAATTGTAAGAGCTCAGTATCACGTTTGGTTTTGTATTTTAGGAGCTCATTGACCTTAATTTGTATGCACAGTGGTGTTGTTGCTGGCATCAATTTGTTCACTGCCAGTGAGTCTGAAGCTGGTTGTGTATATTTGTGTATACCTGTGTGTGTGTTAGGCTCCTTTCCCTCTGTTTTCCTCTTTTCAGAAAGTTCCGCTGCACCAGAAACTACATCCACATCAACCTGTTCTCCTCCTTCGTCCTGAGAGCCAGCGCCGTTTTCATTAAAGACACAGTGCTGTTTGCTGATGAGACGTTGGATCACTGCTCCATGTCCACGGTGAGGGTCGAATTAGCTGATGATGTTTCCACCATAAAGCAGATTCCCACATCTTCTATGTGATTGAGTTAAGAATGGAAATAGACAGGAGCGAAGGATGTGAAGACACATGGCAAACTGATGAATGGCTACTTGCCATTGTCTGCAAATCATGTAATTAGTCGACAAGATTGATGAATTCTTTGAACAACAACATAGTTTAAACTCATTTCACAAAGTAGCCCATCCTTTATTATAAGAACTTGACATATTGGACTTGTCAGGTCTTTGAAAGGAGTGTTTTATATGAGTTTTGCCAAACCTGTCATAATGACATGACAGATGAGATTATACTCAATCATCTGCTTTTGTCTTACTGAAAGAACTCACACACTTTTGTTACCACATGTACAATGACTAAATGACCTAATCCAAAGTTTAAGTTTTATGGTTCTTTGTCTATTCATAATAGAATGGAGTCCGAAAATGACATGTTAGATGTAGTTTGTGATTACAGGACATAATTAAAGCCTTTGAATTTAATAGGATCAAAACTACTTTCATCTCTACCTCTTATCTCCCTCTTTGACACATGAGAAAAAGTTGCTTAATTAGTCATCTGGACCTGCCAGCTGCACTGCCTCCACCCAGACCGTGTGTTAGACCATTCCAATGTAACGTAATGACACAGTAGTCACTGCATGTCTGATTAGCAACTTTGGGGTTTTTTGTGTTCTCTCTAGACAGCGTGTAAGTCAGCCGTGGCTTTTTTCCAGTTCAGCATCTTGGCCAATTACTTCTGGTTGCTGGTGGAGGGCATGTATCTGCAGACCCTGCTCGCCCTGACCTTCGTCTCCCAGAGGAAATACTTCTGGTGGTATATCCTGATTGGATGGGGTGAGTGAGGAAATGACTGAAGGGGTCGTCTTAGGATGGCAAAGCCATGACAGGCTGATGCTCAAGTGATGGTTGGAGATATATATATATATATATATATATATATATATATATATATATATATATATATATGTAGCGTGGTGCAGAGTGAAGCTGCCCTCCACTACACATTTAATTTGAAAGTCTTTCATTTTGTTCTGCAAAGAGCAAACATATGTACTTTATCATCACCGTTCACCACACACACACACACACACACACACACACACACACACACACACACAGTAACTTCACACTGAAGTGTGTGTTCTCGTTCTCTGAACGTGTTCACACGAGACTTCCCTTGTCCCTGAACACACAGTGTAGCGAATGCGCTAGTGCTGCTGGTCGGAGTTAGACACTGCATACTGCTAGATAAAACTACATTTTTCAAACAATAAACCAACCTTACCTTACCTTATCATAAAACACACGATGTTTCATATACCTAACCACACTCTCAACATGAGCTGTACTAAATGGAAATTATGTTAAACATGTAAATAATAATAATAATTTAGGTATATCAACCCACTGATGGCTCTGTATGCCACATATACACACACACACACGCACACACACGCACACACACACGCACACACACGCACACACACACACAATATATTCAAAGCTGTCACTTGTGACACATCAAATTTATGTGTGGAAATTGTGTGACTTTCAAATTTACAAGGAAACTATGAAGTTTATGAATTGCCGATGGAACAAAAAGTTTTAAAACTGTCTAAAGAATAAATATCAGTAAAAACAAAGCACTCACTGAAAGACAGGATAATATGACAGAGAATTACAAGTGGAGACTTTAACCACCAAGTAGCCTGACATTTTTGGAAGGTCAAACATTCAGTGATGGATTTGTCTTTCATCAATAAGCTCAGTCTGGGAGCCAGATGACCTAACATTAACTTTTACAGTCTCAGAAGCTAACATCATAGGGGAATGAATGAAGATTTTAGCATTGGATAGGCTAGTTATTAAGTAGATGCAACAGATCCAGAGATTTTTATTCCACACATTCAAACACGTCAAAACCTCATTCCTACTTTACCCACAATGCAATTTGACAGCCAGTTGGAGAGGTCGTTTATGTTGGTAGCGGTTAATGAACTTCAGTGGAGTTATACTTTTTTATTTTGTATTTTACTATGGTAATGGTTTTTGCTTTTTTATCTTATAGTTAGCTATATTATTGTGTACTTTTATTTTGAAATGTCAGAGGTGCAGCATCCATTAGAGGCTGTCAAGTTTCTAGCTGTCATTGGATAACTGAGAAAGCAACACTCTCTGTAAACTAACTGCAGGCAGTCACATTACATTTCCAGTATATTTGCTCCATATCTCATTCACTTCAGTTGATGGCCGAACAATGATAAATTTGACTGAGAGGATGCACTCGTACAATAGGAATGTGTTTGAAAATGGAGCTACTATTCTAGCTTGTTTTATCACTATATTATTAAGTACATTATCACACTACCAGACCACAAACTGTAGCATCACTTTCACACGCTGCTTAGAGTCTGTGATTGCTCTGAGAAATATTTATTATTAATTACCTGCATCAGATATGTGACATTACATCCTTTTTTGGGGCAAATACCACTCTCATGTCATATCAGATTTACTGTTATTACCAGTTTCTCAACTTAATAAATAGTAAACAGTGTTCACACCAACATCAAATTCATAATTATGACAGGGAAAGTTTTTTTTTCCTGTTTGACTTGGTGCTAAAAAGAATAGAGGTGAACAAACATGCATATATCATGCCCGCCAAAGTGCATTGTTATAGGCAATTAAAGCAGAAATTTAACATAGTGCTACATTGAACAAATGCGGTAGTTTTAACCCTCACACGTCCTGAATGACATGTTTGTCTGTCTAATTAGCGTTTATTGATTAAGACAGCTGGAATCCATGAGAAGCAGCAGCACAAGAGGACTGACAGCTGCTATCTCAAGTTTTCTGATCACGTGAATATTCACAAGTCATAAACACGGGAGTCTCTTTCATCGTTATCTTCACTCCCACATGTCGTGAACACTGTACATGTGCGGGTAAATTTCGTCAAACAGAAACATTAATATGACCATGCCTTCCTGTTTTTCAGTCAGTGCTGCTGAGTTGTTTATTCACTTTGCATCTTTACTACATGAACTGGTTGGCAAATGAAATAGTGACAGCACACTCTTCCAAATAAATAGAACACAACAAAAATAGCGATAATAAAACACAATCCAATCAGCAAATATTATTATAGATGCTTGAAACAGTCAGATTCAGCTTGTAATTTTTGACCAAACCTGTTGTTTGTTCTGTTGTAACACAATACACTGAATTATATTGTAAAGTGATTCACTATATTGTCTCCCCATGTTAATACGCAGCACATTCATAGGTTGGAGATCTATTTAATTAATTCCCAAGAATTTGCCATTGTTTTATTTACAGTCAACTGCCTCAGCAGTGACCGCAGCTGCACTTGCTCTTGTTTCCATAGCTCTCCCTCTGTTTTCTCTGGTATCTTTTGTTTTCCTGAGCTTTCTACGGATGTTTTAAAGGCTTCCCCTTTGTGTCATCCTGTGTTGCTCACTCATCTGATTTATACTGTCTTCCTATTCCCATTCCATTGTCTGTATTGTTTCCTGTTTGTTGCATGTTTTCCTGTTTCAGCCTGTACTCTCGAGTGCTGCTAATGAAGTTCCACAGCCTCTTTCTCCGGTTACCACAGTTTTACAGTATAATTCAGACTCTATAGGGGCCCAGAGGACATCTACCAGTTCTGTTTAGCGCAGCAGTGAAGGTGAGATACGGTAGCATGACTGCTATGATGTTGTAGAGACAGAAGCAGAAATTTCCAAGTGAGATATCTTAGTTCATAAAGGTTTTAGCCAATATCTGTGACAGCACATACAGCTGACAAAACTACTATAAAGGTCCCTACAAATGAAGGTCATGCTGGACTTTTTATACTCCAGTTCACCTACTGTTAAGAATCAATAAGACCTGGAACACATGGCAGGATGTGGTGAAGTGTGACAGCGGGCCGTCAGCTCAAATCACCCGGTGTCCATCTGAGCAGACCCAGTAGGGAACAAGCATTGGTTGAATCAGTCTCATTACAGAATAGCTGGTTCCTCAGCATTCAGGCAGACATAATCCTTCCAGTGAGGAGGTTTTGTAGGTTTTCCGTGTTGTATTGACTAGACACACTTGTTTGACTTGCTTGGACATTCTACAGAGAGTCACTGAGGGTTGGAGACAGGAGGATGTTGGAATTGGCAACTGCAGACTTTGGAGGGCCGAGTTTCTAATATCCACCCTATCCTGCTTTGACAGGAGGGAGGGAAGTAAAGTGTTTCGCCTCCGTCCATAAATCACTGTTCAACTAAATCTGAAAGAGCTTCCCAGAATTTTCCAGAAGACTTCATGCCATGAGTATGGAGAAAGTCCATAGGACACTAACAGTAGTAAAGCCCTCTTTAATAAAGAAGATTGAACATGTTGTAATTTTAGATTATCTCAGCTCTTGCCTCCATGCCAACCTTTTCCAACTTATTGCCCACTTTAAAATCTCAGAAATGTTGGCAGCCCACTCCGTAACAATACAAGTATACAATGTGGTCCAGCGGAAAAGTGGTCCAGCCTTTGACAACTTAAGCATTCCTAAAAATGGTTTATCACATTGATAGGCCTTAGTCTGAAAAAAACAAATAATGTTTTTAATCAAAAGTCATTTTGTTTTAAGACATTGTAAAACATTATATATATATATATTTTAATAATACTTAAATTCTTTTTACCAAAACTATTCTGTTTTGCAAATGATTTGTTGGGCCACTTGCAATACCTTCACAGCCCATAGGTTGGGAACCACTGCTCTAGACTCTTGAGTAAAGACTGAGGACTGGGTAAAGATAACACCAGTTTCACCTAATGATGACGTACAAAGACAACTGGACATCATTTCTATCAGATATGATATGAGACCTTGACTTTTTGTCAAAATTAATACTGCATTTTTAAATGCCACTGGTAATGCCAAATCTACATTCCACATACATGAGATTTCCAATGGTTAGTTGTGGTAACACATGCTGTTCTCTCTATACAGCCATATGAACAAACAAAACATTCAAACCTGGTAAAAACATAACGCTATACACTTGTTGCTGAGGAAAATCTGAAAATAAATATCTCTGTGCGGAGTATGTGTGTTTTTACAACCTGACAAGGAACCTGAGGTGTATGTTTGTGTGTCTGTGTGTGTATATATTAGTGCTCACTTAGTATCCAGAGTGGCTCTTATGTGTCTTATCAGATTCTTTCCGGTTTGTACAATGCTGCTTTCTCTCATGTCTCCTGCTTTTATCCTGTGTGTTTCTTTTTTTGTCATGGAGATGCAAGTGGGACACAGATAAATTGGATTCACACAGTAAACACGATGTTTCATATACCTAACAACATTTTCATAAAAAGTGCACTGAATGTGCGTTGGGGCTCAATTATCATTCGGATTAATTTTATTTGACAGCGCATGAATAATTAATCTCTGCTCTTACGTTGTAGGGCTCCCGTCAACAGTCCTCATACTTTGGGTGTTGACCAGATTCTTCTATGATGACAGAGGGTACGACATATTACATTACGTGCAGCAAAGCAACCTCAGTTTTCATGCAATTACATTTCATGATATGATATAGATATGTGCTACTGTATGTTTAACAGAAGAACAAGTAGTAGTAATTCTTACAGTGTTTGTATTTTGATTTGATTGCAACATCATTTTAAATGTCTAATTCAATTTTATTTGGCTTTAATTGTAGTTGCTGGGACGACACAGACAAAGTTGAAATTTGGTGGATTATTAAAGGACCAATAACAGCGTCGCTGCTGGTGAGTGGACAGCTATGAAACAGGAACTCTAACTGACTGTTAGCTACACCCTGCACCGCCAGGGTTACTGTTGCACCTGTCAAGCTTTCTGTCCTACAATATTGTAAAAAGTGGTTAAATATGCTCTTGGTGGCTACATACATGACAGGTAGTATGCTTAAGTTTGAGCAGATAGATAAGCCTTACAGTTTGCGCGTTTGTTTTTGGGTTTGGAGCAGGAGAAAACTTTGCACATCTATTTTGTGAGGCAGGTGTGGCGTAGGAAAAGAATGAGTGGATCCAAAGTGGCAATAAAAAAATTCTGCACATGGTCTAACTTGCAGCAAAAATAGTTTTCTTCGTATTTTTCGAAAAAGTTTTTTGTTCTTATCTAGCTCCACACGGTTCCGGATATGTAGAAATATGAATATGTATATATACACCACCTGGCTCCTTTTTTCATGCAACCGGATTCTTGATGTTGATGTTTTGGATGTATGAATATGAATATATACCTTCTGGTTCCTTCTGTCCTGTAACCTGACTTTTGTGTTGATATTGCACAAACCTCTGGACATTATATTTATATGATCTATCTTGTAGAGGACCGTAATACATGCATTATGGACACTTTTGTACAAATAAGTATGAAGTTTTAATAAACTCGCCTATTCAATTTATCTTCCACTTCATGTTGGATAAGGCGATTGGCTGGTTGGAGAACCGTTTGCCTGATGTAGGTCCAGGGCCAAATCGTCGCAATAAATTGTTTAATATAAGTTAGACAATGTGCAGGATTTTTTGATTTCCGTTTTGGAAAGTATCATTATTGCCCTTCGGTTCCACCTGCTAAGATATGAGTAAACAATCACTGTTGGGGGGAATGTGAGACTACTAATATTCCCTTTTATTCACAAATTCGGATAAATTTAACACACATCGTATTACAGTTTGGTTTGCCAAAGTGGGATTGTTGCAGGTTTCAGCAGATTTATTGGCATCAAAATGTTTTGTGTTTTCTTTCTCTGTCTCTGTGTATTTGGGGTGGTTTATTTATTTGTTTAATTGTGCATATGTGTGCATGTATCTCTGCCAGGTCAACATAGTCATCTTCATCAACGTAATCCGGATTCTGGTTCAAAAGCTGAAATCATCAGCCATGACTGGGAACAGCGACACTGGACATTTTATGTGAGTCACAACAAACTGAGCTAGATATTGATTTTACCACTCATACAACAATAATTTGAGTTCAGCCAGAGTTACTTCTGTAAAGCAACTAATCATTTACCCTGACTGCCTGTTTTTAAATCACATCTTAAAACACATTTTTATTCTTTGGCCTTTTCTGTCTGTTTTCACCAGTTTGTGTTCTTGCTGTGTTGTTTTTATGTTACTGATTGTACAGCACTTGGTCAACAGCTTTTGTTTTAAATGTGCTTTATAAATAAATTTGATTTTATTTGATTTGAAATGGGTGTATGTTAGATACAGAGTACAATTCTCTTAAGCTCTTTAAGAATTCAAGCAGCAACAATGATTCTGCTGGGAGAACTAATCCCTACTTAACAAAGTCTCATGAATATTATATCTCAGTTAAGTCAGCCATACCAAAAGCTTCAACACAAGAGGAAGGTAAGAAGAGTTTGGGGGTGGTGGAAGGAGCAGCAGCAGCAAACGGTGTTGGAGTGTCAACAGAGCAACTGTGAGGGTCAGTGTCAGGGTATAAAGGCAGGCTACACCTGAAAATAAGCTGGCATGATGGGATGATAGTGAGGGACAAAAGAAGCAGGTGATGCCAATCTGATAGGCCCTACTTCAGTAGTCTGCCTTAACTAAAAAACAATGCTCCATATGGGATCTTGACTTTACCTCCAGGTCTCTCAAGTCCAAGAAAATATCCTTTAGTGTTTAAACAGGAAAGAACCAACTTTAAATTTAAAAAACTTTAAAATGTTATCTGTTAATTAAAAACTAATAATACACCACACTGATTACACCTTCTATATTTAAGAATTATATCATAATGCGTCACCTTATTGCACACTGACTCTTACTGATGAATCTCAGCAAATTACAGTCATGTTGGTTATACTGAGATTGAAAAGTCATAAAAACACAAATTTCAATCTGTAAAAGTCACGATTTTAACAGTTTAAAACACAAAGTGGCTAAAAGTAAAAGGTCAAACTTTATATTCAGAAAATGCACTGCAATGATAAATGAAAGACTGAGGAATGGAGTGGAGAGCTGCTCTACCATGATGATACAATCTGAAGCTTTTTTCAAGATTGTATTGGAGTTATAAATGTACGCCTTTCTGCTTCTGTCTTTGATGTCTGCCTGTGAGCCAGCATCTCACTATAGATTAGGCGTGTCAATTCCTCTTTTGTAAAAGAAATACTGAAACCAAATTCACACTTGAATATTCACAAACAGTCGTCTGCAAGCTGCAGTGAAATTTGTTGGGTAAAAGCCAGAAGTTCAGGAATTAATCTGACCCTTTGACCTCTTAGATGATAACTACTTTAAATTCAGCGATAACAAACACCGGATACATTTTTACATGTGCAAATGCAGGAACGTCAAAAACATCACATACGCTCAGGTTCAATGCAGGAATTAAATGATAAACCAAGCTTCCTCTCATTAGAGAGACATTCATCAATGCTGGCAGTGGATTAAGGCTAAGCCTTTTTGGAGCCACTTTTAAACTATGCAGCAGTTATTCAGTGTTTAGGTAAAACTGTTGAGTGAGAAATTAATGTCTCAGAAATGAATGGCGGTTTGTTTTAAGAGTTTAGCATGAAGAGGGATAGAGAAGACACCTTTTGACAAAATGCTGCATTCTTTAAGAAAGAGAGAGAAAGTGCTTCCTATATATGAATCTGCTGTGGAGAGCCCAGAAATCCTGCTTCACCTGAACGAAGTCTGCCTTCCTTTTAATGTTTGGGTGGTGCAGATTCCAGCTCAGCTGAATTAATTTACAATGAGGGGGACATAAAAATAGCAGCTGATACCAGAAATAGATGTCTCCTCCATCACTGTGCGACAGGATTGTTCCACTGGTTCAATGAGTGTCTCACACTTTCAAAAGCTTCATCTTTGTCTTATACACATCAATCTGATTCAGACAGACCTGTGGTGCTAACACAAAAGCACAAATCCCAGGTGTGACAAAAGACAACCAAATCCTATTATAGGCTTTAAAATAAGCCTTGTTTTATTTATTTATTTATTTTCATTATTATTATTTTAATCTTTACTCTTTGAACAGCCAAGGCTGTGACGTTATCCAAGTGATTATTTTGTTTATTTTGAATATTCTGATGACTAAATCGTCATGTCCTACTAAGTGTAACAACCTGACAGAGAAGCTTTGATTCTATTATGATCATCGGCGAACAAAAGAAAATGTGCAGACATCTCTGTCAGGGGTTAGATTCACTGCTGTTCATTAATCTTTGATAGACTGACTATGTTCTGGATTGCTTTTCATTTGTGCAGATGTGTTCCCAGCTTGTTTAAAACCGCAGTGACTCAAAAGAAGACACATGAGAAAGGGAAGATGAAGAGAGTAAATGAGGATACCTATCTAAAGGTTTTTGTGGATGGAGCAGAGGTGGGGGCTGCTCTTTCCAAGCCACATGACTTGTAGCAAGTTGGTGCAACATGATAATGTCACTAAATATTAAATGGCAACATTTCCATAATACTTAGACATCACTGATCTGATCTGAACCAGGCGTTGAGCACAATGCATCTGGGTTTTGTGTTTTGACATTTCAATCTCCTCCCCGGATTGGCCTGATGATGGCGCTATTTTAAATGTCAGTGTAATGAAGATTTGATGTCACTAGTTCGGCCTTTATGAGACTGATGCAGAACGATGTATTTTGCTGTGTATTGCTTTGTCTCTGCCATTTAAAACTTTATACCTAACTGCTTGGCCTCAGTAATTAAAGGCAAAGGTTTCAAACCTCCAAAAGCTTTTACATCATTATGTGGACTTATGTCTAATCTTTCTTCTTTCTTTCATTCTTCTGCTTTTGCTTCCCTCAGGAGGCTGGCTAAATCCACCCTGTTCCTCATTCCTCTGTTTGGGATGCATTACACTGTATTTGCCTTCCTGCCTGAAAACACTGGGGTAGCAGCCAGACTCTACATCGAGCTTGGACTGGGCTCTTTTCAGGTATAAAAAAATAAAGATGGAGCAGAATAAAGAGTCAAGGTACACAAAATCTGTTAAGACAGACAACAAATTATTTGTTAATAAGGGAGAGGCATGTGTTACTATGGCTTTGTTCTATTCAGGTGACAGTGATCCAGCACGCACAATTTAATTCATTATTTATATTATTTACACCTGTGGCCTACTACCATCTACTGGAATTTAAAAAAACAAAAACAAAAATCTACTTTTTATGCATTTTTATGCCTTTATTAAAGATGTGTTTATTATTAGAGAGATGACAAGAAATGGGAGCAAGGATGGGAATTTATAAGATTTATACCAATGTCATTATCAATTCTGCTTCCTTGATTCCCTTAACGATACCTGATCAATTTTCTGTGTGAAAAAGATTAGGCCTACACAGGTAAGTCACATCTGACTTAGCTTTGGCTATAAAATGTAAATATAAGCCTATATGACTACAGCTTTATTATACGTTTTATCAGTTGTATCAGGCTCATTCAAATGGGCTCCCCAAGATTTCCTTTTAGAAATGTTCAAATATAAAATACTCTTAATAGCTCCTATGGCTTGTCTGAATACATGATGTTTGTAATTTACTGAGAGATGTGCGTCCATATTGCCCAGCTAATCAACATTTCACTTAAAGAATATTCATTATAAATCCATCTTGCATTAGTCCAGAGTTGTTACTAAACCTTTACGGAGAGACTATATACTCCTTGTGTTGTTTTAAAATGATGTGCGCCATAAACTGTCTGGACTGGTCCTCAGAGGTTGCTGCCTGAAAGCAGGAGTTTCACCAGCTTATACAAACACCGTAGCCCGTAGTCTTTTATCAAACATGATAACAATTTGTATTTCACTCTAACTTTTGCCAGACACAAAGTCACACAACAGCTCTGAAAGCGTCACGCAAGACACACAGAAACCAAGAGAGGCACAGCCAGGCTACATGTTAGCAGGACAGACTACAGAGAGGTGCGCTGTAAACTACAACTAGGCGACGCGGATTTGGGGCGTTGCTTAATTTCCGGAGGCCAACGCAACTTGCGTAGCGAGCGTACAGGTCTGATCGGCTATAGAAAACGTGCAGGAATCGATAAACGGAATTAATAATGCCGGGGATTTTCGATTACGATGATTCGCACAATTTGGAACCGGTTTCCAATTGGATCTGCATCAGAAACTTGACCTAACCTTAAAAATAATTTGGAAAAACTCCAGTCTGGACAGACCCGGCGCCAGAGGAAAATAAATGGGGTGGTGGGGGTCCTGTCCTGTATGTTGTCTGTTATAAAATTAACAAAACTATTAGTGACATAAGCAGTAAGCTAACAGAATAGGCTTCCCAAACAAATATAAGCTCCCACGACCAACACAGCACTAAAACATGAATAAAGAAATCAATCCCACCTTGACTCAATACAGTTGAAGTCTTCGATGATGAGTTGAATCTCCTCGGAAGAAGACCCCTCCACTCTTGTTTAAACTGGCTATGCTCGGAAAATACATTCTTCAGTGCAGAGAAATTATATTCTCACACACAGCAATTGAAGCCCCAAATGTCAGTGCATGTAACCGGAGACAAGATGGCCTAGAGTTACTCTCTCGCCACTCGGCGCAACAGTGAACTGCGAGTCATCCGTATTGCTCTTGGCTAAATCCAGTAATGGTTTCACTTTCCCTGCATCCCAAAAAAAAATCCCACTGCCAGGGTCTAGCACACTCAAGGCCTCCATGTACTTGTGATGCGACCGTCTCTCCCAGCATATAGTGGATAATGCCAAAAACAGCCTTTTGCACACGTGTTCAATGTCCTGCTCTTGCTGGCCCATAGTCTCGTCCACCACCAGTGTTGCAGCGCCTTTGGTGCGTGGCGCTGTCGTTTTGGAGGAGCATGAACCTGACAATCACATGAACTGTCTGTCCACAGTTTCACAAAATTCTTCGTCAGATGTCAAAGGCAAACAAGAGGCACTTTGAATGAGCTGAACTGCACGGATGAGGTCAGTGTGTTCAGCTTGCAGCGCCTTGTTGGCTGGGTCCATCAGCCTCAAAACTTTGTTTTCAACAGCCTCGATTTCCTCATCAGCGCTTGTTCTTGTGGTTTCAATGTCTGCCATAAACTCCACAAGTGTGTGTGATTTCGGAATGACACAGTGTCCAAGTGTCTTTAAAGACCCACTTGATCTCGGTTATCAACTGCATCTATTGATCCCCTCAATGGCAACGCGTTTGGGACTAGGAAGTCAATTATGTCTACAATTGCAGAGACGTACAGGCGGTTTCAAGAGAGCTGGACGGATTTGACCGGTGTTGAAATTTAATTGCCTGTTGAACATGGCAACTGTCTCTTTCTGAAAAGCCACACGTTTGATGCTCTTTACTGTTAGCATGTCTGCTAAACCCTTTTGCTTTGTTTGTAGCATGTTTCCAGTTGCTAAAGCCGAAGTTGTGAACACACATAATGGTTCTGCTGTTTGTTTGGGACATGCTTAACGGTGGCTGAGCTGGTTTCTCATCGCCGAGGTTAATGCTCACGTGACCAGTAGCAGGCTGAGCAGGACCGTCAGCGACCACTGCGTCGATGTTTCTGGTTTGCCTGTGTTGTCTTGAGCGGCTAGCTGCTCAGTGCTGGTTATGCTAGTCCCAGGGTCCTCCTCTTCCCTGTTTTTTTTTTCTTTTCTTAATCCATTTTCGGATGTCCAATTTGTTTGCTAAAAGCCAGATAGCAAACTAAGCTAGCAAAGCTACTTCAAACACCGTGGGAAAGTTGCCAACTTGGGGTCCACACAAACAACGCAACACTTAGTTTATTAAGCGCTCACTCACTCAGACAACCAATCAAGTGGATTTATGTGGATTTGAAATTGAATTGCCATAAGATGACTTGGATTTTAGCGAAATATGAATTATCTATATGTACTTTAAAATGAAATGAAAATAGAAAATAAATACATAAATAAAATAAAAAAATAACTAACTAAATAATATAAAATAGCCTAATTCAAATTAAACCTTTACTGAAGGGGTGGGGTAGTCATTCTAAGGGGCGCAGGTGCTGAGTCTGGAGATAGCGATTCATGTATTTATGGCTTGCTAAAATTTGTATAAGGGAAAGCTTTGTAGGGAAAGGTCACTGCATTTTCACTAAATGGGCTATTATGTGTTGGTTGGCTAATCTGTGTGCTCAGATAGAAATAATAGCCTACCATATAAAACTGCAACTAGTCCTACAACTAGAGGTAATTTGTCCCGACCATCAGATACAACTCATAGGAGAATCTGAGATTGATCTTCAAAAATCACATCGAATTAAATCTGAGAAATTACACCCAAGAGCTGCTTCGTTAACAAGTTCTTTTATATGATTTTAAAACAGTTACCACTGTCTTTTGTGTTGTAGGGATTTGTGGTGGCACTCCTTTACTGTTTCATGAATGGAGAGGTAGGTGAATGTTTGTTATACAAAAATCAAATAAACATTTGTCTTACAGAGCTGCTCTGGAGGAAGAAATACTCCCATTAGTTGAGTTAATCTTCTGTGAAGAAAACAATTTTTTTCACCATGTGTGCATGGAAATAAAGAAATACAAATTGCAATGACTCATTTATTCATCACTGTTCAGGCCAACAAGAAGCTCTAACAGCCATCTTTGACATGTTATAACTGTCTGCAACTTCTGTTACTTTCTGTAAGTTGCACAGTATGCAACACTGTCTGACACTGTGTTTTCTGATACTTCCACTGGGTGGCGCAAAAGTGAGAAGTATGTCAATTGAACACGTCTTGGCTTTAACTAAACCAGTAATACTATTTCTGCTTCCTGTACAGCTCTCCCTCTGAGAAATATTTCTCTATATAACCCTTGTCTGGCATTATTTCACACATGTTTGTCTCCAGGTCCAGACAGAGCTGCGAAGGTGGCTGTGGAAATGTCACAATCAAAATCATCTCACCCCAGCCAAGAGAAGTATCACTCAGATCACCATCCGAGCCCGCGGGGGGCTCAGGCGGCCTCAATCCAGCGGCAACATCTCTTCAGTATGATTTTAGACATTATCCATGAGGAAAACCCCCCCCAGAAAAACAACGGAGGCGCTCCTCAAACTTGAACATGGTGATGATATTAATTCAACAACCCGTCTGTGAGAACACAACATCATAACGAAATGTGTCGGGATGGATTTTATCAGTCCCTATAAGGATGTTACAGCACACATTTCTTATCTGAACCCCAATGTGCTCTCTCTCTCCTATCAACAACAACAACAACAAAATCCAAAAAAAAAGAACACTAGTTGTGTCTTGTTATGTCTGACTTGTGAGGCTGCCATGGTGACACTGTGCAGAGACGAGACCACAGTGGAAACAGAGCTGGCCCTGTAGGAGGACGATTTCACATGGTTGTCTTTACAGTTTGGACGACATGGGTACAAAAATGAGCACATGTTGAAGGTTAAAATAGAGACACCTGTGGGAACAATGCACGATGGAGCTTAGCGGAATTACATGAAACAAGCCTGACTTGTCTAAATTTAACTGGAGCAGTTATGATACTTTAGCGCAGGATGAAGATGTGTGTAGGATTGATCTTTATTGAATGAGATAATTGAGTCTCGTGCAGCAATTCATCTGCTGCTCCAGAGAAATTTCAAACACAAAGATCCAGAGAAACCTGAGCGAGTGTATTTAAGGTTGTGTGCGTGTGTGTGAAGCTGCCATTTATTGGTACATTGTGTCTTAAAAGAAAAGTGTCTTATTTTAAAGAGTTGTCTGCCTTGATGAGCCATCTTTGAAACACAGCATTTGTGAATATTTATGAGCTTGTTTTCTCTTTATTGGTCAGTTTTTTATGCTGTTGCCTGATGTGATAAACCTTTATTTTATTTTGTATTTGTTGCACTAGAAGTGATACCAAACTGATAAGAAACAGGGTGCCGGGCATTTACATGTTAAAATGGCATCAAAATGGTACTGTTTAACTAAAGTGAGCATTTCAACTGACACAGTGACAGCATCTAAATGTGTTTATATCACTGTTTAATGGGTTTTAAAATTCATGATTTAAGACCATTGTGTTGCCCACATTTGATGACAGTCCAAATCCATAGCAAAAAATACAATAATAGTCCTATAATCACAGGCCATGTCTTTTTAACAGGGATTTTTGTGACCACAAATAGCAGCAGTTCTAATCTGTGTTTTATTTTTTATTTCTAATTTGAACGTTTATTTGACATTTATAAAAACAGTAATTTGCTGAATGAAGAGACTTATACCTTGACAGTTTGTAAAATATTTAAAGGAATATTTTGACATTCTGGATAATGTGCTTGTGCAGAGTTTGATGAGACGATGGATACCGCTCTCATAAAGGTACAGTAAATATGAAGCTAGAGACAGCATCTGCTTAGCTCAGCTTAGCATTAGGGCTGTCATGATATCAAATTTTCATTACAAGACAATCGTGGCCAAAAGAATTCACGTAATGATATCGTCATGATTTCTATAGAAAATTTACAAAAATTAGTTTTGTCTCCTTTTTGGCGAAAGAGTTTGACTCAAATACTTGTTTGGGGAAATCGAGAGACAGTCTGTGCAAAGAGAATCCACAGGACCTAACATTGTCCATCACAATATTATCACGTGTATTATTAACACAAGATCAATATTTCATTTTTTTTTTTTAAATATCACGGTTATTGTCAATACCGGTACAATGCGACATTCCTACTTAGCATAAAGACTGGAAACATATAGCCTGTCCAAAGGTAACAAACTCTGAACTACCAGCTCACTAAATAGGAAGTTATTTCTGGTTTGTTTAGCACAAAGGTGCTGGGAGGCAAAATGGTTTACCCCTTGTTTCTCTGACTAGCTGCTGGCTGCAGCCTAATGTTTAGAGTGGTACTGATCTTATCATTGAACTGTCAGCAAGAAAGCAAATACGCAAACTTCCCAAAATGTTCCCAAACTTCTCCTATAACAACCATATCCAAATTCACGATGACCAAAATAAAATGCACTTGTAAGAGGTCTTTATGTGTATTTAGATTGTGCCTCGAACTGTATGGCGTGGTGTAAAGTACTGTCAAAATAAATGTATTTAGTTTCGGCTATTGTGACAGAATCGCCAGAAGACACCTTTTAGTTTTTTTTCGCAGGGATGCACCGGACCAGTATCATGGCTGATACTGACCTTATTAAACGGCCTGACAGCATGATGTAACCATCCACGCATAGTTTTATAGTTTTCTGTTGTGCTCTGTTCATTTGCAGCGGTATACGCAACACTGATATATGAAACTACTGCTGACACTACTCCGTCTCATGACTTCACAACTCAATTTCATAAACGTTCTAAATAAATAAAACTTCAAAAGGATGTTGGACACATCTGTAAAGTCAAGAAATAGTAAGATAATAATAATAACAAATAATAACCTTACACATACTGTAGAGGAATCATCCTATTCAGTTCAACAACACAAGTTTAATTTTTTTAATTTTAGGGCAAAAAGATCATTGGTATCAGACAGGTACTTGTATGTGCAGATTCTTTGTGTTGGGTATCAGAATCAAAACCGGTGGTGGAAAAATCAGATTGGTGCATCCCTAGATTTTTTTTAATTTTTTTATAAGACCATGAATTATGCACTGTATTGTAACATTAAACACTTTGACTGTCATTGTCTGTACACAATATGGTTTAATGGCGCACTTTATTTTACATTAAACATATTGCATTTTCATTGTTGTTCTTGTGGCTCTAGTGAGGGTCGGCATACTGTAGGCAGGGAATAGCACAGTACTAAATAAGGTGTTTGTTTTGGTGTTTGGCTTTTGAATTTCATTCACATATTGCAAAGTTGGATTTCAGAGCGTGAAGTGGGACTGAGAAAGAAAATGTTATGGGGAAAGTTCATATAAATGTTTGATATGTATGTTAATTTGGATTTTTGAATTAAAAAAAAAAACTAACTATAAGGATAAAAGGAGGAGGGCAACAAAATGCGCCGATGTTAAAATTTAGAGCCAATCTATCTTCAACATGTATTGTATTCAACATTTAACTGTCTATAAAAAGGTCCCTCAAAATTTCCCAGAGGATAATGCTACTATGATAAAAAATTAAAAAACTATACACTGCAAAATGAATCATAATCTTCACAAAGTACAACTTACCATAGATAGATTTATTTTGCAGTCAAATATACACAAACTGGGACATGAATGTCGGACACCAGAACGCATGTTACACATGACACACTGCCACAGGTAGAACAAAGTTGGATGAAAGTTTATATTTTTTCACATTTAAGTTACTTTTAAATCATGAATGCTTGTCATTACATACACATGCGCACAGAATACAATCTCTCCAACCATCAAACATACTCACACACACACACACACGCTCTGAAAACTGGTACATAAACATAAATGTACAAAAACACGGTCACAAACATTTACAGGTCTTCATCAAGAGGTCCACCTGTGTGCCAAAAATATACATATACAGTGTACTGTATATATGACCAAGAAAAGACATCATTTGTACACATGGCAAATTCATAGCAGGCGACATTTAAGAGCAGCTGAGCAACAATGGTACATTCAAAAAATTTATTGGCAATCAAAACAACTTGCACACACACTCAACACTTGATAAAACTGGCTCAACAGGCACATCTGCCAAAGAAAAGGCATCTAAACACTGAGATATACCCCACAGAGAATAGTTACATTTAAAACAAAAGTTCAATAGTTTGGGAAATATGCTTCTTTGCTTTTTTTTGCTGAGATTTAGATGATAAGATTGATACCACAGAGACTGAACATGGAGTAAACAGCGTGTAGCTAATAACTACCAGCTAGCTGTTTTATTTATTAGTAAAGGTGGAACAGCTAGCTAGTATCAACAGGGCATCTGCAGGGCAAAAAGGCCTTAGATGGTATTAAGAAACCAGTTCAGCTGTTTCCCTCTGCTAAGCTAGCTGCTGCAGAAGCTGCATATTTAGCATACAGACATGACAATAATATCAATCTTCTCATCTAGCTCTCAGAAAAAATGGAATATTTCCAAATATGACAAACTATTGTTTTGAGAAAATATGTCAAGGGCTTTTCTTTGACACATATTTAAAGCATGATGCTAAACTAACTGTAAGAAAAGGTGTTTGTGAAGAGAGGTGCACCTAGTTTTAGGCAAAATGAAGCTAAAACTTACACTGCATGATTTTGTTGTAGCGCTATTCTTCAAATTTACTCCCATCCCACAATAGTTGTCGTAAAACTGAGTTAGTTCACGTTTTGTTTAAAAAACAAACACAAAAACAAAAAAAATACACACATAATGGAAATTTGGGCATTTGAGACGGGAGCGCTATGACAAATCACTAAATCTTAACTGTTCCAATGTTGCACACTGGGCCTTATCCAGAATAAAATTAACTTGTAGGCTTGTTTGCTGATTTGTGTGAAGACAAATCACAAAAATTAGAACCATGTTAACCATGTGGCATACAGGTGCCTTAAGGCCCCACCTTACACCTGTTTCATCCAAAATCTAAAGCTCAAACAGCAAATCAGTGCCGGTCAAAACTTCCCCTCTCTATTAAATCACCAAACTAAAATTGTAGCAC
Source organism: Seriola lalandi dorsalis (assembly GCF_002814215.2). Lineage (NCBI taxonomy): Eukaryota > Metazoa > Chordata > Actinopteri > Carangiformes > Carangidae > Seriola > Seriola lalandi. Next base: position 335,400 of record NW_019524930.1, read on the forward strand.
TTTGCTGCCACCTTGTGGTAAACAAATATACAGCACAGGCGAGGTCAAGAAAGGAGTTTTCCTCTGTTCTTTTTTTTTTTTCACAGACAGTAACAGCTTTGAGACATGGTCGTTTCCATCTGAGCTGATTCAGACTCAGAGTGACGGCTGGTGATAGAACACGTGAGGAGCAGCAGAGTGGTTTTTATTTCACTCTCGCACACACTTTGTGTTTTATCTGTCGCAGTTCATCCATTTTCTTGCACTTTAATTAAATAAAACCATCTTTTCCACTTCTGGTTCTAGCTCCCTTGACAGTATCTTGTCTCACACTCATTCACTGTTTTGTCCAAAAGCAGCCGAGCAGATGCCTTAAAGATTATGCATTTCCTCAGTTGTGTGTATGTTTTATCTTGCTTTTTATATCTATATTTCATCTCTTTTCTTATCCTCTGTAGCTTTGGACAGCAATTTCCCTTCCGTATTTTTGTTTTCTTTAAAATCAGTAAAGAGACATTGTGCCACACATCTTCCACTGTCACCACTTGTGGCACTACAGTTATGGCACTTTGACTACGAGTCATACAACTATTACACAGAGAAAAGCATGTGTACTGTACATTGAGTCATTTCACATGGCACTGGTTTATGGAAAATAAATATACATCCTTATATGTTCAACAATATCACCAATTCATTGTTTAAAGTTACTACATTCTTTTAAACTATGCAGATGACAGTACAAAAAATAAATATCTCAAGTTAATATGGTGGAAAAAAAATCCTCCTTTACACATCATTTCACATTTCATCTTATTAAACAATTTCCCCGCCTTAAATTAAATAATTTCCCCACAATTATTGTTTGTTAGTTTGTTTGTGGAAAAACAGAAAGACAAAAAAGAGAAAAATGGGCAACACTCAGATTGTCAAGAGCTGTCACATTAAAGCATTTTGTGTTGACTGTTACAGTGTGTATTGTTTCTGTTTTGAAGCTGTTTATGTTTGACGTTAGTGCTGAATTGAGATGGACTTGCAGTTATATTGAATGGATTTTAGTTTAACCCAAAAGGCTAAAAAAAAAAAAAAAAAAGCTGCAATTATGCAGAGCTTTCGAGTCCTGTAAAACACATCATAATCGAAAAAAGTTTTTAAATAGAGACAAAGAAGAATTTTACCAATAAACAAGCAAAATATTTTCTTTTTTTTTGTTGCACATAATGATAAAAAGCACAATTTTGCAAAGTCATCCATAATAAAAACACACCGCTCTATACATTCTTTGCAGGAAATGACTCTTACTACACGTCTAACTTATCTGTTCATTGTCCTGTAAATAAAAGTGATAGCTATTTGTGACTGACTAGGCACTTTGGAATATGAGTGTAGGAAATGGTTCATGTCAAAATTTAAAATGAAGAGCAATTTAATATGGCACGATGGATTGAAGCTCAGAGGAAAAGAGCAAAGAATTCTGTCATCTTTAAGAGCATTATCACTGCCTACAATAAAATGCGGCACATATGAACTCATGGCGTTATGAGGAGCTTTGGATAAAAGCATCCGCTAAATGGCACCTGTACTGTTCATGTTCACAGTCTGCAAAAACATGTCCGTTAAATGTATGAAAGGGAAAACCAATTGGAGGATACAACTGTAGCACTAGTACTACTGCAGACCTCTGCAGCGACACTGTTTGTGAGCATAAATCAGTTCAGTGTACATTCTCAGTGTATCTTTCTTTTTTTTAAATACATCTTTAGATTCCCTCATGTGCTGTTACATCCTCTACAGCAGTAATTTAAATTAATCTAAATATTTTTAGAGGCTTGAAGAGGTGAATTTAAAGAACATTTTATAAGAAAAAAAAAAAAAAAGCAAACATACATTTTCTTTTAAAATAAACATAGTTTCATGGAGCAGAGAAATGTTCAGTCATCATGTGACTCCTAGGCTTGGAGACACCGCTCTTCAACACTCATTTATTTTGGCACTGTGTTCCTATATATATATATATATATATATATATATATATATATATATATATATTTATATTAGTTGTGTGTTTTTTCTTTAAAAACTATTTAATACAAACAAATATTTCAGAATAGAGTGGGCAGGATCTTCTGGGTCTCCAGGATATGTGATGAAGTCTACAGATTTGGGCTCCAGTTCCTTTCGTTTGAAAAGGTAATTACAATACTGCGTTATGCAAAAGAAAGAAATTCTGATCTAGACACCAAAAGTAATTATTTACAAAGTCCATGAGTTGTTGTTGTTGTTTTGTTTTTTTTAACATATATTTTTTGACATACTCTGTACTTATGGCTGATTGTAGAAAAATGTTTAAATTCAAGATGAAACATTTAAACAATGAGCATTTGTACAAGCAAGGCGAACGTTTGGTTGACGTTTAACTTTGGACTGTTATGAGATCAGATCCAGTCAGGCAACCTGTATGGCACTTTGAAGCACATTTACTTTACACCAACAGCCAAAAATGACCCCTACATTTGTTATTTAACTATTCATCTTTTTTTACAACTTGTAGTGTTTCTTTTGGCACAAACTCTACTTTAATTTTATTTATAAATAAAACAGTAAAATGGGGTAAATTTGACATTAAAATATTGGCAGAAAGGGAATTCCTAATATTTATTTTGTTTTAATCGATGGAGTAGAATTTGAGTTGTTTGTAAAAATATTAAGTGTATCATTAATCATAAAAGTTTGCAGCCTACAGAGTCAGCTGCAGCACTAAAATAGTCAAATAAATACAACTGTAAATCGTTTAACCAAGTTAAATTCTAATGTATGAAAGCCAGCTATGCACCTCTAATGAATCTCCAGTAAATGCTTTTAGAAATACCTCATTGTCTAAAGGCCAAACTACAAAACATAAGAGGTGTGAGGAGCCACTTTGGTCTGTTCTGGTTGGTCTGGATGTACGTTAGTGGAACGGCACCTTGAAGTTGAGTCCGCCCAATCAGATGCTCAGGTGGGGAGGCTGATGTTGGCGTTCTCCGCCAGCGGGCTGGACATGCGTATCTGGGAACTGCTCTTGCTGAGGATCGACAGTTGAGTCCCGCCGTTCACTCCACTGCTGGCCAACGAAGGGTGCCTCTGCTGCTTCAGGTCCACAGCAAAGTACCGGTTCACCGTCCAGCTGCGCCATTTCCTCTTGATCTCCGACTGCACCTTCAGGGAGAAACTTCACAAGGTCATTTTTAATGTACTTTAAGCTGTACCAGCTCCACGAAAAGGTACAGAACACCTGTTTAATTCCTGCGAAGCCTTTTTTAACCGGTGTGTAAACAGTAGATGAGTGACTGACAATATAATATATATTATATCAGGGGTCAACAACAAGATCCATGACCTGTTTTATTCAGTGTTGTTGATTATGACACCAACATTTTACAGTGGAAACAGACTTATATGTTTATTATTTCTTTAATTCATTAGTCTTACAGTGTAACTGCACATTATGTTGTATATTAGCCAAGGCAAAAAAAGAGACTAATTTCTGTAAATGTAGGTTCTGTGTTGTACTATGAGAGAAGGGATGTAATTCACACACATTCAACTATGGTGTTCTTCAGTTATGGCTGAATGAAAGTATTTTTAATTTGTTGTTGTTGTTTTCTTAAAAACACATGTCATCAGTACATCTGTAAGGTTGGTCGAAGAGGCTAAATTTAAAAAGTGTTGTGTTGTGTAATTTAAATGAAGGGAATATTATAATTATTTTTTATTATTAATTATCACATTAATCAGGATTTACATGAGTCTTAAAGTTACTTAGCCTATTAATTTACTGTATTTATTGTATTTTCTTAATGAAGCACTTTAAATCCATTACATTCTTCAATTAACTGTGTATTTAATTTTTTATACATACATTTTATTCACTCTCTATTACAACTGAGCAAACTCCCGAATGCTCTGGAAGAAATCTAGTAAGGGGAACTTAAGTTAAATGTTCTATTTTTTTTTTTGTCATACTATTACCAAAGAGTGAACCCTCAAGCTCAGCACCGAGCTTTCATTAGTTTAGATCACATTTATGAATGTGCAATATAATAAATGTAGAAAGTAAATGTAGAATCTGTTCATTTGTATGAGTAATATGATTACAGCAATGTTATAATGTGTTATCAATTGTTGATTAACACCAGCTACAATTGTTTTATTGGAGAAACTATAACTGTTGATGAATACAGAAATAAACTGCTTAACATACTGCTTTTTATTACCTTCTGGGTAATAATCCGTAGACATATTTACAAACACAGACATCTATACTACATACACCGAGAGCAATCAAGGAGTTTGTCAGGGACGTAATCTTACCTCTCCATTGAGGAAACAGTAGAGGACAGCTACCACAAAGCCCTGAGGAGGAGAATGGAGACAACAAATGAGGGAAAATCAGCTTGAGATGGAAATTTGCTTTTATTTTTACGAATATCAGAAAAGGACAAAAACATATCAAAAAGAGTCTGACTGTGGACTTTTAAAATGTTCAACTATCACTATTAAACATTGGACTACAAAATGTTGTGTGTTGACAGTTATGAAGATTCAGTACCCATGAATCATAATGTGGCATCAGGAAACTACAAGAAATGTCTACTGATCTGTAAAGGTCCTCCTCGCTGCTTAGCTGGTGGTGATGGTGAGAAGACAAGCTTTGAATATCACCATCAGCCTCCTTAAGAGCCTCTTTGTAGCCTGTACACTCAGATGACTTATTATCCCATTATGTCCTCTCATTCATCATCTGGTATTTCTCTTTAATTGAGAGCGGACGTTGGAGGAGCTGTAACATCGTACCTGGAAGGATCCCAGTCCCAGTTCAAAGACCAGCCTCTCCCTCTTGCTGACATCTTCAGGTGAGAAGGCGAACACAGTGTAGTGAATGCCAAACAGAGGGATGAGCAGCAGGGTGGAGCGCGCCAGACGCCTGTGCACACACACATACACACAGAAACACACACACACACACGTAACACAGTTTAATCAAACTGACGTGTAAGTGAGATTTCTAATGTGAACGTGTTTTACTGCTGCTGGTCATCTGGATGTGATGCAAGAACAGAGCAACTGATGCAATGTCATGATACCGTTTCTGCCTATTGATGTGATCTCGTCTTTTACTTTTAAAAATAAATGGTTCATAATCTCTTAAATGAAATCAAGACCTCTGCATATTTTGTTTAAAATGAAGGCTTAACTATAAATTTCTTTTGGTTTTTATTTTCATGTATTTATCTTATTTTCTTATTGTCAAAAAATCCCATAAAAGACCAAAACCAACAATGAACTGATCCATCTAAACAAGTATTGCCTGTGCACACGAAGCCTGATCTCGTTCCTCTGTGCCATTGAGCTAAACTAAAAATTATTAAAAATACATAAATGATGCCACAAAGTAGCACTGGGTGACATTTCCATCATTATAATAAACATGGGGAGTGAGGTTTCCTTTCAGTCATTCCCATAAACACTTTCCTGCTGCCATAGATACTACAGCATCAAATGTGTATCAATTTGCAGCTGAAAAACAACAGATGCACCATTTACTCCTGTGTGAATAACTTTCGCTTTTGCTTCAGAAAATCACTGGGTCTTATTTTTTTAAACTGGACCTATACATTTATGTTTTTAAAGCCTTATATGTTCTATAGGACCAAATTAGCTTAGGGCTGAGTGCAAAAGACGGAGTGGGTATTGAGTGATGGACTGACACGTTAGTTTTAATCTTGTAAATGGGATTTCTTGACAATAATAAAAATATATCCATTAAGAAACCAGACCAAACTGATTATTGTTGACGAGCAATCTACTCCCGTAGTCACACAGATAGACAGAACTACACAAAGAACACACAACAGATGGCACCTTAAAAATGGAAGACACAAATGTACAACCCAGTGGTTTTTACAGTGTAGTCCAATGACACCAGGTCCTTAAAAACAGTCATTATACTGTCAACTCTTTGACTGTGAAATATGAGAAAATCAAAAGTAGATCAAAAAGTAGATATGACATTTTGTGCCGCTGTCTCTCCATGAGCACTAGAGAAACATATCTGAGATAAACCAAATAAAAAACTACAGATTTCGTAATGTTCAAAATGTGTGTATTTGTGTATTTGTGTGCCCATGTACATCTACCTTTGTGAGGACCGGTTTGAGTTTTATTAAGCCTTCAAAGGGACATATGGGGGTTATGACTTGGTTTTAAGGTTCAGGTTAGAATGAGGTGTAGGTTAGAGAACAGGAGCAAAACAATCATAGGTTTAAATGGCCGACACCAATGTGTTTCGGCTGGAAGCCTTCAGCATGGTTTTGAAATAAAATACAAACACAGACACTTAAGTGGCACAAGACACGACACAAATGAGTTACAGGAGTGTGGTTAGAGGGAAGGCAGGGCCACAGAAATCACACAGGAGGTCAAAAAGGCACTGCAAACATTTACCAAAATATGTGTCTTCACATAAATGTATAAGAATCCAATGAGAAAGGCTATAAAAAAAAATCCCAGACACATAAAAATTTCTAAAGAAATTTCACATAAAAATTAGATTTACACAATATAAAAGGAGAAAAACACGACTTTCACATTACTCCTACAAATATGGATTTTGTCAGTTTACGATTGATTTTAATCCAAAAGGTTTCCTTTGGAAGTATTTTGTTAGTGTATATTCTGACCTCACTGGTAATCCCTTTGAAAGAATCAGGGTTAGTGCCATTGTGTAGTTTTGTAAAATCTGCCCATGGAATATTCCTCATGACCAACTCTTATACCATATTTATGTTCATCAATTCTCCCCTTAAATTTCCGTTTAGTCCTGCCGGTGTAAAACCATCTTGTTGGTGTAAACACTGGTGAAGACTTTGGCTAGTGGATATTTCCACAATTGCTTCAGCTTCCACATTGAAAACATCCTTTTGAGTTGACGTGTTAAACAAGTAGTCTCATAATCTGGAGGCAAATAAATATGTGTAGCTTTATCTCCATTTCTAGGGGTCAGTTTCAAAAATATAATGAGCCTGTCTTTAGGTTTAGGTTAGGATAAGAGTTGGTGTCTGGAATGCAGCTGTGATGGTTAATGTTAGGGTTAGGGGTGAGGGAACACATTATGTCAATGAGGGTCCTCACAGGTACGGAAGTACAAACGTGCGTGTATGTATGTGTGAGGGAGAGTATGCATTTGGGAATCCAGACCATTAAAAAAACTTTAACAACCCTTTGTTACACACATGCGGTTGACATAGACAGACACACAAACACACGTGTCTGAGGATAAACACACACACACACACACACACACACTTACAGTGTGATGGTAGATAACTCTGACATCCTGCACGAATGCTGAACAGCCTGTGTGGGCTCACTGAAGCATTTCTGAGCACAGCTGCTACACAGCACAAAGACAACACAACAATACAACAAAGACAGTGTCTTTAGGGACACAGACACACAGTCTCGCACAACACACACTCACACACAACTTCACACTTGGTCACGCACGTACAGGTCTAAGCAACAGATGAGAATGACATTATCTGCAGGGCCTCAAAAGACACTATCCTGTGGGAACAGAACAGGAGTGATGTCTGGCTACAGTACAACTCCATAATGAGGCTCAAGCTTCCTGCCAACAGGTAGCACAAATGAATCTATTCTGAAAAGTGTCTGGAAGGACATATCAGAGATTCAGTGATATGAATTTGGAAATAAGACTGGTATGGCTTCTCTTCAATTCATGTATTAGTGCATGGCTCCTGTCTGAAAATAGCTCTATTGTTTTCTTAAGTGTCAGATAATGTATTTAAAGGGACAATGCCCACTGACCCAAAGGGGAACAAAAAAGGAAAATATAGCAGTTAGTAAAGAAGGAGATTTACATTTAGTGTCCATGGTGTCATCTGGTGTCTCATTAAAAGGAAAAAGGCTGTGTTATTCTGTTTTCTTCTTACTGTCAACAAATCCCTCGAAAGGACCAACAGTGTGTTTGTCAATCTCTCAATACAGCCCCAAACCTGTTTGTTCCTATTGCAAATTTTTAAAGAAGTTCAAAGTTTAAAGGCTTGGTTATTTCCTGAAACAGCTGGGCAGTGTAGTTTTTAGAAATACGATTTAAATGGAAATAGTGCATTTTGGGGGGGGGGGGGGGCC